>NC_090656.1:239071838-239146838 GCF_040937935.1 Hyperolius riggenbachi
GGATCCTAGCAATGCCCCTGCGATAGTTTTATCTCTCCCTTATTGATGCAATAACAATACATTATTTAGCACTGATCATGGCTAGGAGAAGTCATGGAGAACCAAGTGATTTGTTTGATCAGCTGATAGATTTGCAAAGCTCTGATTTGCTGGGATCGCATCCTGTTTTAGCACATGACCTTGACTAGCGACTCAGAGACATGCCTATCACTGACCCATGAGTTCTCCCAGACATGACCAGTATATGTGTATATAATATAATATATACACATATATACAGCCTTCAGTATGAGGGAGTTCACCATCTAATCCATCTACTGCAGCCACCGGAACTCACACAGAAAAGCCGAGGTAGAGAGAGAGTCGCAGAAACATGGTGAATGGTGAACTCTGGGCTGATAAATCCTGCTCTCCGCATGGACTATTTACATTTTCGCACACTGGGCATGTCTCTCCCCCCCCCCCCCCCCCCCCCGAGAGGATCTATGGATAACCTTTCAGGTAATCGATCACTCCAGCCAATTCCCTGATCAGGAAAGCAAAGGCCTGATCCACACTTATACAATTAGTTATGCCGACACATCCGTTTGTTTCCAGCACATTACAGTACATCGTTATCTGTGTTGTAAAAAACAGAGATACGTCTGTGATGCTGTTGATATATGACATATCGCATGCAGCATGGAGTCAC
The DNA here is from genome assembly GCF_040937935.1 of Hyperolius riggenbachi. Lineage (NCBI taxonomy): Eukaryota > Metazoa > Chordata > Amphibia > Anura > Hyperoliidae > Hyperolius > Hyperolius riggenbachi. The sequence continues at coordinate 239,072,530 of NC_090656.1, forward strand.
AAACGCAAGTTTCATTGCAAGCAACCAAAATGACATTTTTGGTTTAAATCAACTTTTAATTTTTATTTTTTTCCCTACTCTCTCAATCTCTGATAGCTGGCAATTACGCAACGTTTCACTTAAGTGTGAAATCTGTCCCCTAGCATTCCTGGGAAGTTATATAGCTCATCCATCAGATGAAGTTAGATATCAGCTTGGCAGAACCAATTTAAAGCATCCTTCTCCAGACTGATCGGCCCCGATCTCAGCAGGGAATCTGACACTTAGCTCTGCTGTCCGAACTTCAAAGACTTCTGGCTGAGTTCTTCAACTTTCCCTAGAAGTAGCTGACCTACTGTGACCCAGTCATCCCCAATATCCACATTTTCTTCACATTTTCTTCATAATTCCTGGCATAGCAAATCTCTATGCCCATCAAATCTACACAGGTTGTGGGATTCCGTAGGACGCTGGGTCTGAGAGGTTTCCTGACCAATCGGACTCCCAGAACGGAAGTAAGACTGTTTTAAAGTAACCCTTTAATACCCCAGGTTTCTGATCCCTCAAGTTTGATATTGTTATCGATAAATTCTGATCGACCTAAAAATGCTATTAGATTTAACCTAACCTGTATGGTTCTGGAGATACAACTCGTATCCCGATTTAGATGTATTTCAGTCTCATTGAGAAGGGGCTGGTTCATCTCAGGTTCCAAAGAGGTGTGTGATCCCTGCCCCTAACTCCTCCTTGCTGAAGTGAGGGGTATAACTTAACTGGGCCCAGGTTGTCAAGTGTCCAAAGTCCATCTAAAATCTTGTCGAATAACATCAACCAGCAGCCAGCTGGACACTGGCAAATCACTTGGATTTTTTCACACAAAAGGGCCTTTTGGCCTCTATGGCAATCGGCCATCTTGGACTTCCTCCCAAGACTTGTGATTGCCACATGGACTACCAATAACGGTATTTAAAGTGTACATTCAGACATTCGGTTTCTTTTCATCTCTACTCTCTTTCTATCAAACCAATCTGTTCTGCCAGACATTTATCTGTGGGCTAAAGTATGCTGTGTGAATGTAGTTTTAGAATAAAAACTAATGATTTTATGCAGGTATAGAATTTGCCATAACTACTTCCTGTGGCAATGCATTCCACATCTTAATCACTCTTACTGTAAAGAACCCTTTCCTAAATAAATGGCTAAAACGTTTATCCTCCATGCGCAGATCATGTCCTCTAGTCCTTTGAGAAGGCCTAGGGACAAAAAGCTCATCGCCAAGCTTTTATATTGCCCTCTGATGTATTTATACATGTTAGATTCCCTCTAATGCTGGGTACACACAATACATTTTTCCACTCAATTTTCCATCCGATCATTTTTTCCGCTCAATTCTCTTATCTTCTGCTCATTTTTCTTATCTTTTTCCATTCACTTCTATGAGAAATCGACCCAAAAACCGATCGGAAGGAATATCGGAAATGATCTATCGAACCCATCTATCGAGAGGAAAAGCGTATGGTGTATTCCCAGCATAAGGCGTCTTTTCTCCAGACTAAATATACCCACTTTATCTAACCTTTCTTGGTAAGCGAGACCTTCCATCCCACGTATCAATTTTGTTGCTCGTCTCTGCACCTGCTCCAAAACTGCAATATCTTTTTTTGTAATGTGGTGCCCAGAACTGAATTCCATATTCCAGATGTGGCCTTACTAGAGAGTTAAACAGGGGCAATATTATGCTAGCATCTCAAGTTTTCATTTCCCTTTTAATACATCCCTAAATTTTATTAGCTTTAGCTGCAGCGGCTTGGCATTGAAACAATTTCTTTGTCTCTCGATTGGACAGCTGCACATATATGCAGTGTCTGCAGGCGCTATCGCAAGGGAACGATTACCAGAATTCACTTTTGAACACGTGTCAAATTGCAGGCAGAGACGGCCCTGACCAGCAGGTGAGACTTATCGTGTATCTTATCGTGTATGAAGCTTAGCTAGGGCAAGACTCTCCCAGGGCTGTATCTAAGGATTGGGGTAACTGTCCTGTCCGCCCTCCTCAGATCCCACCACAAGGAGCAGCAATAGAGGAAACACTCAGATGTTACACAAAGCAGCGTCCTCACCTGACGTAGTCACCACTGGGGTCTGTCCTTCTGCCAAACCCCACTGGGCAGTAACAGTGGAAAAACTGCTGGAAGAACGCACTGCAAGAAAGCCACATCCAACTACCAGCGTTCACACTGAAGTCCGCATCCAGCAGCAGCTCATCAAATACCTGCAAATAGGAAGAGAGTGTGAGAGGCTGGCAGACAGGAAGCGCGAGAGGCAGACAGTAAGCGTGAGAGGCAGACACAGACAGGAAGCGTGAGAGGCAGACACAGACAGGAAGAGCATCTATATGTAAACATGGGGGCATTAGTGTACAACAACCCTTGCGGATGGCTCACACCTGCACAGAGGCCTGGGGGTGAATTCTGAATACAGTGTTATTGTGGCTAGAGATTTCACAGGCAGAACTCTCTGTGCTGTAACCATTGTTATTGGAAAACATTAGGAATGTGCCCACAGCCCTTTGACTTCCTCCCCAAAGTATTTTCATGTCCCTGTGAGGCCTGGTCCAACGGGATGAAAACAATTGTGAGTTTATGCCAATTTATGCTGCTTTTGAATTTGGACAAAATTCAGCATCTGCTGCATCTGACTGGCCCATTTGTAAATGCTGGCAACACAGAAAAGAGCTCCCAAATAGAGGCTGAAAAACAGCAACGCGCCTGCGGCCACACTAAGCTAGCAGCGCCCGCTCTCGTCAGAGAAACAGCAAAGCGCCAGCTGACAGCTCCCGCTCTCGTCAGAAAAACCAGCAGCGCGCCTGCGGCTACACTAAGCTACCAGCGCCCGCTCTCGTCAGAACAGCAGCGCGCCTGCGGCCACACTAAGCTGACAGCGCCCGCTCTCGTCAGAAAAACCAGCAGCGCGTCTGTGGCCACACTAAGCTAGCAGCGCCCGCTCTCTTCAGAACAGCAGCGCGCCTGCGGCCACACTAAGCTGACAGCGCCCGATCTTGTCAGAGAAACAGCACTGCGCCTGCGGCCACACTAGGCTAGCAGCGCCCGCTCTCGTAAGAGAAACCGCACCGCGCCTGCGGCCACACTAAGCTAGCAACTCCCGCTCTCGTCAGAAAAACAGCACCGCGCCTGCGGCCACACTAAGCTAACAGTGCCCGCTCTCGTCAGAACAACAGCAGCGCGCTTGCGGCCACACTAAGCTAGCAGCGCCCGCTCTCGTCAGAACAACAGCAGCGCGCCTGCGGCCACACTAAGCTAGCAGCATCCGCTCTCTTCAGAACAGCAGCGCGCCTGGTCCACACTAAGCTGACAGAGCGCGCTCTCAACAGAGAAACAGCAGCTCGCCTGCAGCCACACTAAGCTGACAGCTCCTGCTCTTGTCAGAGAAACAGCAGCTCGCCTGCGGCCACACTGAGCTGACAGCACCCACTCTCGTCAGAGAAACAGCAGCTCGCCCGCGGCCACACTGAGCTGACAGCACCCACTCTCGTCAGAGAAACAGCAGCTCGCCCGCGGCCACACTGAGCTGACAGCACCCACTCTCGTCAGAGAAACAGCAGCTCGCCTGCGGCCACACTAAGCTAGCAGCGCCCGCTCTCGTCAGAACAGCAGCAGCGCGCCTGCGGCCACACTAAGCTAGCAGCGCCCGCTCTCGTCAGAGAAACAGCAGCTCGCCTGCGGCCACACTGAGCTGACAGCACCCGCTCTCGTCAGAGAAACAGCAGCTCGCCCGCGGCCACACTGAGCTGACAGCACCCGCTCTCGTCAGAGAAACAGCAGCTCGCCCGCGGCCACACTGAGCTGACAGCACCCGCTCTCGTCAGAGAAACAGCAGCTCGCCCGCGGCCACACTGAGCTGACAGCACCCGCTCTCGTCAGAGAAACAGCAGCTCGCCCGCGGCCACACTGAGCTGACAGCACCCGCTCTCGTCAGAGAAACAGCAGCTCTCCTGCAGCCACACTGAGCTGACAGAGCCCGCTCTCGTCAGAAACAGCAGCTCGCCCGCGGCCACACTGAGCTGACAGCACCCGCTCTCGTCAGAGAAACAGCAGCTCTCCTGCAGCCACACTGAACTGACAGAGCCCGCTCTCGTCAGAGAAACAGCAGCTCGCCCGCGGCCACACTGAGCTGACAGCACCCGCTCTCGTCAGAGAAACAGCAGCTCTCCTGCAGCCACACTGAGCTGACAGAGCCCGCTCTCGTCAGAGAAACAGCAGCTCGCCTGCGGCCACACTGAGCTGACAGCACCCGCTCTCGTCAGAGATACAGCAGCTCGCCTGCGGCCACACTAAGCTAACAGTGCCCGCTCTCAGAGAAACAGCAGCTCGCCTGCGGCCACACTGAGCTGACAGCACCCGCTCTCGTCAGAGATACAGCAGCTCGCCTGCGGCCACACTAAGCTGACAGAGCCCGCTCTCGTCAGAGAAACAGCAGCTTGCCTGCGGCCACACTAAGCTGACAGCACCCGCTCTCGTCAGAGAAACAGCAGCTCTCCTGCAGCCACACTGAGCTGACAGAGCCCGCTCTCGTCAGAGAAACAGCAGCTCGCCTGCGGCCACACTGAGCTGACAGCACCCGCTCTCGTCAGAGATACAGCAGCTCGCCTGCGGCCACACTGAGCTGACAGAGCCCGCTCTCGTCAGAGAAACAGCAGCTCGCCCGCGGCCACACTGAGCTGACAGCACCCGCTCTCGTCAGAGATACAGCAGCTCTCCTGCAGCCACACTGAGCTGACAGAGCCCGCTCTCGTCAGAGAAACAGCAGCTCGCCTGCGGCCACACTGAGCTGACAGCACCCGCTCTCGTCAGAGATACAGCAGCTCGCCTGCGGCCACACTAAGCTAACAGTGCCCGCTCTCATCAGAGAGACAGCAGCTCGCCTGCGGCCACACTGAGCTGACAGCACCCGCTCTCGTCAGAGATACAGCAGCTCGCCTGCGGCCACACTAAGCTGACAGAGCCTGCTCTCGTCAGAGAAACAGCAGCTTGCCTGCGGCCACACTAAGCTGACAGCACCCGCTCTCGTCAGAGAAACAGCAGCTCTCCTGCAGCCACACTGAGCTGACAGAGCCCGCTCTCGTCAGAGAAACAGCAGCTCGCCTGCGGCCACACTGAGCTGTCAGCACCCGCTCTCGTCAGAGATACAGAAGCTCGCCTGCGGCCACACTAAGCTGACAGCACCCGCTCTCGTCAGAGAAACAGCAGCTCTCCTGCAGCCACACTGAGCTGACAGAGCCCGCTTTCGTCAGAGAAACAGCAGCTCGCCCGCGGCCACACTGAGCTGACAGCACCCGCTCTCGTCAGAGAAACAGCAGCTCTCCTGCAGCCACACTGAGCTGACAGCACCCGCTCTCGTCAGAGATACAGCAGCTCGCCTGCGGCCACACTAAGCTAACAGTGCCCGCTCTCATCAGAGAAACAGCAGCTCGCCTGCGGCCACACTGAGCTGACAGCACCCGCTCTCGTCAGAGAAACAGCAGCTCGCCCGCGGCCACACTAAGCTAACAGTGCCCGCTCTCATCAGAGAAACAGCAGCTCGCCTGCGGCCACACTGAGCTGACAGCACCCGCTCTCGTCAGAGATACAGCAGCTCGCCTGCGGCCACACTAAGCTGACAGAGCCTGCTCTCGTCAGAGAAACAGCAGCTTGCCTGCGGCCACACTAAGCTGACAGCACCCGCTCTCGTCAGAGAAACAGCAGCTCTCCTGCAGCCACACTGAGCTGACAGAGCCCGCTCTCGTCAGAGAAACAGCAGCTCGCCTGCGGCCACACTGAGCTGACAGCACCCGCTCTCGTCAGAGATACAGAAGCTCGCCTGCGGCCACACTAAGCTGACAGCACCCGCTCTCGTCAGAGAAACAGCAGCTCTCCTGCAGCCACACTGAGCTGACAGAGCCCGCTCTCGTCAGAGAAACAGCAGCTCGCCCGCGGCCACACTGAGCTGACAGCACCCGCTCTCGTCAGAGAAACAGCAGCTCTCCTGCAGCCACACTGAGCTGACAGCACCCGCTCTCGTCAGAGATACAGCAGCTCGCCTGCGGCCACACTAAGCTAACAGTGCCCGCTCTCATCAGAGAAACAGCAGCTCGCCTGCGGCCACACTGAGCTGACAGCACCCGCTCTCGTCAGAGATACAGCAGCTCGCCTGCGGCCACACTAAGCTGACAGCACCCGCTCTCGTCAGAGAAACAGCAGCTTGCCTGCGGCCACACTAAGCTAGCAGTGCCCGCTCTCGTCAGAGAAACAGCAGCTCGCCCGCGGCCACACTGAGCTGACAGTGCCCGCTCTTGTCAGAGAAACAGCAGCTTGCCCGCGGCCACACTGAGCTGACAGCACCCGCTCTCGTCAGAGAAACAGCAGCTCGCCCGCGGCCACACTGAGCTGACAGCACCCGCTCTCGTCAGAGAAACAGCAGCTCGCCCGCGGCCACACTCAGCTGACAGCACCCGCTCTCGTCAGAGAAACAGCAGCTCTCCTGCAGCCACACTGAGCTGACAGAGCCCGCTCTCGTCAGAAACAGCAGCTCGCCCGCGGCCACACTGAGCTGACAGCACCCGCTCTCGTCAGAGAAACAGCAGCTCTCCTGCAGCCACACTGAGCTGACAGAGCCCGCTCTCGTCAGAAACAGCAGCTCGCCCGCGGCCACACTGAGCTGACAGCACCCGCTCTCGTCAGAGAAACAGCAGCTCGCCTGCGGCCACACTGAGCTGACAGCACCCGCTCTCGTCAGAGATACAGCAGCTCGCCTGCGGCCACACTAAGCTAACAGTGCCCGCTCTCATCAGAGAAACAGCAGCTCGCCTGCGGCCACACTGAGCTGACAGCACCCGCTCTCGTCAGAGAAACAGCAGCTTGCCTGCGGCCACACTAAGCTAGCAGCTCCTGCTCTTGTCAGAGAAACAGCAGCTCGCCCGCGGCCACACTGAGCTGACAGCGCCCGCTCTCATCAGAGAAACAGCAGCGCTCTACAGCATCACAAGTTATTTTACTGATACAAAAATAATCACTTAAGTCACAAATATTTAAAAACACTTAAGAAGTCACCACTGGTTTTCCAGCTTGGATAATAAATCGCAATGAATATATATATATTGAATAAAGGGTTCACCTTGGATCGGAGAGATCAGAATTCTCTTTGTGGTCTCTATTCAGGACCCTCTTGGCTATTAAAACCGTATCCACTTCAATCCGTCAGTCCAAGTGACTCTCCGCTACATCAATTGGGGATAGAGGCCTCCACCACACCCAATAACGCGTCACTCACCAAAGAGATGAGACCACCAGGGCCTTGGGCGGATCCCGGATGAGGCCCAGCTAGCGTGTAGCGCTTATTGGAAGGAGTCGGGAGGGAGGATGGGGTTGGGGGAGCTGTGTGCGCGGCAGCTGAGACTCTATAGGATGTCAGGATCCTGCAGAGAACCAGTCATGGCCCCAAAACGGGGAGAGCCCAAATAAAAACGCTGTACCACCGAATATGTCTGTTTCATGGATTTTTTTTTCACGCGTATGAAAGTTCGCTTGGAGTGGAAACGGCTGCATTTACTTACATTCGTTTTAAAAATCACAGACAAATGACAGAAAAGGCACAAGTGGGAACCAGGCCTTACGGGGTCACTAGGAGAGGATTTTTGTTTGAGGTAATATAAAAGAAGAGGAGATGATGACTAATGATATCTCCAAGGCGACCAAGGCCCTGGTGGTCTCGTCTCTTTGGTGATGGGCTCTATTGGGTGTGGTGGAGGCCCCTACCCCTGACTGATATAGAGGAAGCGCGGTGTCGCTTAAGGTGGCCACTAACTGTCCAATTTCTAGCGAAAAACCGTTTCAATGATCAGAAATTCTGATCGGATTGGCTGTAAATAATCTCCGATAATTGGCACAATTACAAACGATTATAAAATTAGTCGTCCGACTGGATTTTCATCATATCAAAATGTGCATTTTCTTGTTGGCCGTGATAGATAGGAAGCAAAGATTGGTTCGTTGATGAAGTGAACAATTTATCTTCCGATCAGAATTTTCGCATCGCTCGAATGAATTTTCACTAGAGATTGGATCGTTAGTGGCCACCTTTAGATTGACAGATTGAAGTGGATACAAAGGTTTTGATGGAAAAGTTTTAGCAAGGAGTATTCTCCTGAATCAGAGCATTGAGGAGATACTGTGTCTGAAAACCGAGGGCGATTTGTGAAATCCAGTCTTGTAGTGATTGCACACAGACCACCGACCATCACCACTTGTTTCTATCCAATTGGGGTCCTCAATAGGAACCGCAAAGATAATTCTGATCTCTCCGACTTATCCAATACATATTCATTGCTATTTATCCTGCAGGCCGGAGAGCCAGTTATGACTTTCGAAGTGTTTTTAAGGGAACCTAAACTGAGAGTGATATGGATGTTTCCTTTTAAACAATACCAGTTGCCTGGCATCCTGCTGATCTCTATGACTGCAGTAGTGGCTGAATCACACACCTGAAGCAAGCATGCAGCTAATCCAGTCTGACTTCAGTCAGAGAGCACCTGATCTCCATGCTTGTTCAGGGGCTGTGGCTAAAAGTATTAGAGGCAGAAGATCAGCAGGAGAGTCAGGCAACTGGTATTATTTTAAAAGGAAAAATCCATCTCCTTCTCAGTTTAGGTTCCCTTTAATGTTTGTGACTTCTGTCCTTATTTTTGACTCAGTGATTTGTTATAATACAGCGGTGCCATTTTTTTTTCAGACCATATTTTGGAGCTCTTTTAGCTATAGGATTATAGAGGCTATTGCACACTATAGGATTACGCAGCAAATCGCTTCTCTTTGTAAAGGCTGGTATACACACCATGCAATCTTCCCATCAGATCAACAAGTCCTCAATGATTTCCAGCATGTTCAATCTGCTCCTGATTTACAAAGTTCAATTTTCAGATCAGAACGGCACAACATCGATCCCTTTGTTGATGGGGAGCAGATCAGACATACTGGAGATTATAGCATGGAAAGTCGATCGGGAAATTGCACTGTGTGTACCAGCCTAATGCTGCATACCTTTTCATAAAATGATCTACAACCTGGAAATATTAGCAGCTTCTAGCACAGGGGTAGGGAACCTATGGCTCGGGAGCCAGATGTGGCTCTTGTGATGGCTGCATCTGGCTCACAGACATATCAGTAGAGGTTGATTGACTAATCTACACTGCTCAAGCAGCACTGCTTAGTGTGGCAGTACAAATACAATTTTCATAGGCACACTACTGCTGTAGCATGCACTACTCACCTAATCACTACTGCTGTAGCATGCACTACTAGCTGACTCACTACTGCTGTAGCATGCACTACTAACTGACTCACTACTGCTGTAGCATGCACTACTCACCTAATCACTACTGCTGTAGCATGCACTACTCACCTAATCACTACTGCTGTAGCATGCACTACTAGCTGACTCACTACTGCTGTAGCATGCACTACTAACTGACTCACTACTGCTGTAGCATGCACTACTAACTGACTCACTACTGCTGTAGCATGCACTACTAGCTGACTCACTACTGCTGTAGCATGCACTACTAGCTGACTCACTACTGCTGTAGCATGCACTACTAGCTGACTCACTACTGCTGTAGCATGCACTACTGACTCACTACTGCTGTAGCATGCACTACTAGCTGACTCACTACTGCTGTAGCATGCACTACTAACTGACTCACTACTGCTGTAGCATGCACTACTAACTGACTCACTACTGCTGTAGCATGCACTACTAGCTGACTCACTACTGCTGTAGCATGCACTACTAGCTGACTCACTACTGCTGTAGCATGCACTACTCACCTAATCACTACTGCTGTAGCATGCACTACTAGCTGACTCACTACTGCTGTAGCATGCACTACTAACTGACTCACTACTGCTGTAGCATGCACTACTAGCTGACTCACTACTGCTGTAGCATGCACTACTCACCTAATCACTACTGCTGTAGCATGCACTACTAACTGACTCACTACTGCTGTAGCATGCACTACTAACTGACTCACTACTGCTGTAGCATGCACTACTAACTGACTCACTACTGCTGTAGCATGCACTACTAACTTACCCCAAAACTAACAGCTGCTCCAATTGTCCCACTCTGGATCCTGTCAGGTCCAGTCACTTTGTAGGGCGAGATTCCCACACTTTGATTGGCCCAATAGGCTGTCTGTCACTCGACAGGCAGCCTATTGGGAAAAACTGCGCAAGTCAGCTAGCTAATTGTACAAGCTGTTAGTCGGTATTTCTCCTGTCTGGTTCTCTGGGAAATTGCTCATGATGCTGAAACCCAAGAGAAGCTGAAGAGATGTCTGACACTTCCGCTGCCCGGCGGATCAACTGTATACACATCACCACGGCAACAGGGACATGAGCCCTCTGCTGCGCATGCGCACTGTCCCAGTTTAAAACATATTGTATGTCTCTCATGGAATTACATTTTAAAATATGTGGCATTTATGGCTCTCTCAGCCAAAAAGGTTCCTGACCCCTGTTCTAGAAGCTTCCCTAGCAGAAGGCGGATAAGCCAGGAGCGGTGTATGGAATGCCGGGGTCACAGGCAGGGCAATCTACCGCCAGGGTTCACGTCTATGGTCAAATTCTGCAGTTTTATAATACAACAATTCCTGTTCACAACAATGCAGAAGGCTCTCCTTGTGTCCCTGTGTCATGTGTCCTCACTAAGGCCACAGTTACATCAGGGGTTGTCAATCAGATGCTAATTATTTACAGTTGATACATAATTTATGCAAATTTAAACGGCTGGGATATGGACCAATCATATGTGTCCGATTGCTGGGTTTTCAAGATGCGTACGTTTGCATAAACTTTGCATCAAGTCAGAATGCTTAGCCTCTTCCTGCCCCCTGTGCGGTGGATAAAGAGCACCTCTCACCTTCACCCCACACTCCCAGCTAATCCAGAGATCACCCCGTGTCAGGAAGCAGGCCACGGCATGTCTGGCCAGGGGGTGGATAAAGAGCACCTCTCACCTTCACCCCACACTCCCAGCTAATCCAGAGATCACCCCGTGTCAGGAAGCAGGCCACGGCATGTCTGGCCAGGGGGTGGATAAAGAGCACCTCTCACCTTCACCCCACACTCCCAGCTAATCCAGAGATCACCCCGTGTCAGGAAGCAGGCCACGGCATGTCTGGCCAGGTGGTGGATCCATCCTTCCTGTCTCAGCTGCGTCATGATGGCGTCGATCCACGGGAAGCCCGTCTTTCCTTCCGCCCACTTGGCCAGGGCCTCTGCGTTCTTGTCCCAGGGGATCTGCACACAGATGGGATTGCCTTCCATCTGGTCATACTTCGGGTTATTGGTGGCAGCCGTGTAGAAGAACTCTCTCCATAGGAGCTGCCCGAAGAGGGACAGAGGCGGGGGGCTGTTCTTCTTCACCTGTTGTGACACAGAAGTCAGGGTGAATGTCGCTGTCCTGCCTGCAGTGACCTCTGAACAAGCACAGAACATATGTGACAGGGCGACCCCCGGAACAAGCGCAGAACATATGTGACAGGGCAGCCCCGGAACAAGCATAGAACATATGTGACAGGGCAGCCCCAGAACAAGCACAGGACATATGTGACAGGGCAGCCCCGGAACAAGCACAAGACATATGTGACAGGGCGGCCCCGGAACAAGCGCAGAACATATGTGACAGGGCGACCCCCGGAACAAGCACAGGACATATGTGACAGGGCAGCCCCGGAACAAGCACAAGACATATGTGACAGGGCGACCCCCGGAACAAGCACAGGACATATGTGACAGGGCGACCCCCGGAACAAGCGCAGAACATATGTGACAGGGCAGCCCCGGAACAAGCATAGAACATATGTGACAGGGCAGCCCCAGAACAAGCACAGGACATATGTGACAGGGCAGCCCCGGAACAAGCACAAGACATATGTGACAGGGCGGCCCCGGAACAAGCGCAGAACATATGTGACAGGGCAGCCCCGGAACAAGCACAGGACATATGTGACAGGGCGGCCCCTGAACAAGCACAGGACATATGTGACAGGGCAACCCCGGAACAAGCACAGGACATATGTGACAGGGCAGCCCCGGAACAAGCACAGGACATATGTGACAGGGCAGCCCCGGAACAAGCACAGGACATATGTGACAGGGCAGCCCCGGAACAAGCACAGGACATATGTGACAGGGCAGCCCCAGAACAAGCACAGGACATATGTGACAGGGCAGCCCCGGAACAAGCACAGGACATATGTGACAGGGCAGCCCCTGAACAAGCACAAGACATATGTGACAGGGCGGCCCCTGAACAAGCACAGGACATATGTGACAGGGCAGCCCCTGAACAAGCACAGGACATATGTGACAGGGCAGCTCCTGAACAAGCACAAGACATATGTGACAGGGCGGCCCCTGAACAAGCACAGGACATATGTGACAGGGCGACCCCCGGAACAAGCACAGGACATATGTGACAGGGCAGCTCCTGAACAAGCACAGGACATATGTGACAGGGCAGCCCCTGAACAAGCACAGGACATATGTGACAGGGCAGCCCCTGAACAAGCACAGGACATATGTGACAGGGCAGCCCCTGAACAAGCACAAGATATATGTGACAGGGCAGCCCCTGAACAAGCACAAGATATATGTGACAGGGCAGCTCCTGAACAAGCACAAGACATATGTGACAGGGCGGCCCCTGAACAAGCACAGGACATATGTGACAGGGCAGCCCCAGAACAAGCACAGGACATATGTGACAGGGCAGCCCCAGAACAAGCACAGGACATATGTGACAGGGCAGCTCCTGAACAAGCACAGGACATATGTGACAGGGCAGCCCCTGAACAAGCACAGGACATATGTGACAGGGCAGCCCCTGAACAAGCACAGGACATATGTGACAGGGCAGCCCCTGAACAAGCACAAGACATATGTGACAGGGCAGCCCCTGAACAAGCACAAGACATATGTGACAGGGCAGCCCCTGAACAAGCACAAGATATATGTGACAGGGCGGCCCCTGAACAAGCACAAGACATATGTGACAGGGCAACCCCTGAACAAGCACAAGACATATGTGACAGGGCGACCCCTGAACAAGCACAGAACATATGTGACAGGGCGACCCCCGGAACAAGCATAGAACATATGTGACAGGGCAGCCCCTGAACAAGCACAAGATATATGTGACAGGGCGGCCATACTCACCTTCTGATAGAGTTCCCTCAGCCGGTAATAAAAGAGGCGGCAGGACAGGCAGCCGAATCGCAGGTAGGGGCTGAGACCGGTGGGGCTCGCCAGCAGAGAATTGGCGTTCATTCTGGGCCTCTCATAACTGGCCACCCATGCCTGGAAGACAGACGCACACAGGGAGTGAATCATCATAAGAATAATAATAATAATAATATGCAGTATATATACCCACACACACTATATAAAGATACAGCGTATAACTGGCAATTTCACCGTGAGAGTGATCACTGACCCCCCTCAGCGGAACCCCCCCACCCCCCACCTGGTTATAGGCTGCTATGAGCTGTAGAATGAGCGATCCACCAAACCTGATCTATGAAATCACAAGCAAAGCAGCTCCTGCCTGGGTCATACTAGAAAGTAGTGGTGCTGCATTCAGCCATTGCATGCGGATGCCACACTGAGGTTCCCCGTGGTTTATGACTTCTAGCCGTGGGCGCTCCATGTGACACCAGCCTCACTGTCCCCCCGCTATGTCCTAAAATAACAGTGTGAGGTTCCTACATGTGGCCACCTGGGGCACCCGGCAATAAATATATCCGGTGCAGGTGCGACAATCACTCCGGTCCGCCCGTGTCTAACAGAATACAAACTTCTTTCCCTACAGGAAGTGACATCACTGGTCACAGGAAGTGGCATTGCAGGTCACAGGAAACCAAAAATGAGACAGGAGTACAAACTTCTTTCTCCACAGGAAGTGACATCGCTGGTCACAGGAAAACAAAATGCTTTCTCCACAGGAAGTGACATCACTGGTCACAGGAAAACACAAAGGAAACAGGAATACAAAATGCTTTCTCTACAGGAAGTGACATCACCGATCAAAGGAAGTGACATCACCAGTCACAGGAAACCTGAAATGAAACCGCTATACAAAGTTCTTTCTCCACAGGAAGTGACATCACTGGCCAGAGGAACACACACAGGAGACAGGTACCTTCCGTTCCAGGTGTCTGTCCAGGCGGGCCAGCGCCTCCGTCTCGCCTCCGGGCCAAATGGCCGCTTTCTGATGGTCGCTCGGGAAGCCTGAGATATAAAACATACGGCTCATTAGATCAGCGCCGTTTACCCCCCGCGTCATGCAGAGATATTCACAAAACAGACAAGAAAGGTTTCATTATAACCACTGAAGGGTGGCCAGTAACATGCTAATAAATCCCAGTTGATGCAAATGTATGCAGCTTGTAAATGGACCAACCGGAGGAATCAGCCGATAGGTCTGTTTCCATGGTGCATAAATCTGTATAAAATTAGCAAACTATTCCCACTGACTCAGAAGCAGTAGCATCATCTTACCTATCCTGGGCAGCCTTCCCTATCACACAGCATCCCCTTTATACTTGGATCAGCTATGCTCCCTGCTACTGTCTGCCCCCCAGGAGGGCAGATACAGCAGCTGGGGGAGGGAATTATACTACAAAGGAGGGTCTGACACAGCAGCCGGGAAATGGAATAATAGGAGGGTCTGACACAGCAGCTGGGGGAGGGAATTATACCACACAGGAGGGACTGACACGGCAGCTGGGGGAGGGAATTATACCACACAGGAGGGCAGATACAGCAGCCGGGGGAGGGAATTATACTACAACGGACGGATTGACACTGCAGCTGGGGGAGGGAATTATACCACACGGGTGGATGGATACAGCAGCTGGGGGAGGGAATTATACTACAACGGAGGGACTGACACAGCAGCTGGGGGAGGGTATTATACTACAACGGAGGGACTGACACAGCAGCTGGGGGAGGAAATTATACCACACTGGTGGATGGATACAGCAGCTGGGGGAGGGAATTATACTACAAAGGAGGGTCTGACACAGCAGCTGGGAGAGGGAATAATAGGAGGGACTGACACAGCAGCTGGGGGAGGGTGTTATACCACACAGGAGGGACTGACACGGCAGCTGGGGGAGGGAATTATACCACACAATTCCTCAGGATAAGTCCCCATCCTGGCACATTGCTTGGCTGATAAGCCATAGGTAGCAGCGCATTACCGAGCTCCTCCAGTGACGGCACACCATAGGTCTCATCATGCGTGCTCTTTATCTCCGCTCGACACGGTTCCATCTGCTGTCGCGTGATGCTGGCCGTGGGCCTGCGGGGCAGCTCCATCCGGCTGACGATGGCCTGGAACCTCTTGTAAGTGAGGGGTGGGCTGTTACCGTTCAGCTCAATGATTCTGCATGAAAGAGAGAAACGTGTAAAATTCCGGCAATCGTTAGAGATATAGCGGCCAATCTGTCAACATCGGGGAAAACCACTTCCTGATGTGGCCCCGATATATTCTAATAAAGACAGTCAATGACACGCATACAATGTTCATGCAAACAGACAGGAAATGCTTCAGCTGCATTAAAGCACACCTGTCCTGCAGCAAAGCTACCGGAGATAAGCACTGAGGTATGGTCATGCTGGACCCACATCCCTCTGTGCGCTGTCCGTTCCTCTCCTCCTTCCTTCCCCTCCCTGGAATCACTCCTTGAAAAATGTGAGTTTTGGCTACAGTCAAATTCCCAGACAGGAAGAGGCGGGCCTGTGGTGATGTTCCCTACCACCACCCTCCTCTTCCCCGCCCCATTCACCTGAGCCAACGCTCCAGTTCTTAAACAGATACCGAAGTGAGGGAAGCCTCTGGATGGAATTGAGGCTTCCCTCGCTGTGTTCTGGTTGCTCGGTGGGAGCCACTGACATCAGGGCCAGACTCCTCTTCTGTCACAAGCACGCCCGTGCAGTAGCCACGCGAGCACGCCTGCACTGTAGCATGGAGATGTTCTCCATGCTACAGCTAGCAGGATGTTCTGTACCCCCCTCAGAGGTCAGGCGCGGTCGTGCATTGTCCCCGCAGCTAGCAGGATGTTCTGTACCCCCTCAGAGGTCAGGCGCAGTCGTGCATTGTCCCCGCAGCTAGCAGGATGTTTTTGTACCCCCCTCAGAGGTCAGGCAGTCGTGCATTGCCCCTGCAGCTAGCAGGATGTTCTGTACCCCCCTCAGAGGTCAGGCACGGTCGTGCATTGCCCCTGCAGCTAGCAGGACGTTCTGTACCCCCCTCAGAGGTCAGGCGCGGTCGTGCATTGTCCCCGCAGCTAGCAGGACGTCCTGTACCCCCCTCAGAGGTCAGGCGCGGTCGTGCATTGCCCCTGCAGCTAGCAGGATGTTCTGTACCCCCCTCAGAGGTCAGGCGCGGTCATGCATTGTCCCCGCAGCTAGCAGGATGTTCTGTACCCCCTCAGAGGTCAGGCGCAGTCGTGCATTGTCCCCGCAACTAGCAGGATGTTCTGTACCCGCCTCAGAGGTCAGGCGCAGTCGTGCATTGTCCCCGCAGCTAGCAGGACGTTCTGTACCCCCCTCAGAGGTCAGGCGCAGTCGTGCATTGTCCCCGCAGCTAGCAGGATGTTCTGTACCCCCCTCAGAGGTCAGGCGCGGTCGTGCATTGTCCCCACAGCTAGCAGGACGTTCTGTACCCCCCTCAGAGGTCAGGCAGTCGTGCACTGTCCCCGCAGCTAGCAAGACGTTCTGTACCCCCCTCAGAGGTCAGGCGCAGTCGTGCATTGCCCCTGCAGCTAGCAGGACGTTCTGTACCCCCCTCAGAGGTCAGGCGCGGTCGTGCATTGTCCCTGCAGCTAGCAGGACGTTCCGTACCCCCCTCAGAGGTCAGGCGCGGTCGTGCATTGTCCCTGCAGCTAGCAGGATGTTCTGTACCCCCCTCAGAGGTCAGGCAGTCGTGCATTGTCCCCGCAGCTAGCAGGACGTTCTGTACCCCCCTCAGAGGTCAGGCGCAGTCGTGCATTGTCCCCGCAGCTAGCAGGACGTTCTGTACCCCCCTCAGAGGTCAGGCGCAGTCGTGCATTGTCCCCGCAGCTAGCAGGATGTTCTGTACCCCCCTCAGAGGTCAGGCGCAGTCGTGCATTGTCCCCGCAGCTAGCAGGACGTTCTGTACCCCCCTCAGAGGTCAGGCCGGGTCGTGCACTGTCCCCGCAGCTAGCAGGACGTTCTGTACCCCCCCCCCCTCAGAGGTCAGGCGCGGTCATGCATTGTCCCCGCAGCTAGCAGGACGTTCTGTACCCCCCTCAGAGGTCAGGCAGTCGTGCATTGTCCCCGCAGCTAGCAGGACGTTCTGTACCCCCCCTCAGAGGTCAGGCGCGGTCGTGCATTGCCCCTGCAGCTAGCAGGACGTTCTGTACCCCCCTCAGAGGTCAGGCGCAGTCGTGCATTGTCCCCGCAGCTAGCAGGACGTTCTGTACCCCCCTCAGAGGTCAGGCGCAGTTGTGCACTGTCCCCGCAGCTAGCAGGAGGTTCTGTACCCCCCTCAGAGGTCAGGCGCGGTCGTGCATTGCCCCTGCAGCTAGCAGGACGTTCTGTACCCCCCTCAGAGGTCAGGCGTGGTCGTGCATTGTCCCCGCAGCTAGCAGGACGTTCTGTACCCCCCTCAGAGGTCAGGCGCAGTTGTGCACTGTCCCCGCAGCTAGCAGGAGGTTCTGTACCCCCCTCAGAGGTCAGGCGTGATCGTGCATTGTCCCCGCAGCAAGCAGGACATTCTGTACCCCCCTCAGAGGTCAGGCGCAGTCGTGCATTGTCCCCGCAGCTAGCAGGACGTTCTGTACCCCCCTCAGAGGTCAGGCAGTCGTGCACTGTCCCCGCAGCTAGCAAGACGTTCTGTACCCCCCTCAGAGGTCAGGTGCGGTCGTGCACTGTTCCCGCAGCTAGCAGGAGGTTCTGTACCCCCCTCAGAGGTCAGGTGCGGTCGTGCACTGTCCCCGCAGCTAGCAGGAGGTTCTGTACCCCCCTCAGAGGTCAGGTGGGGTCGTGCACTGTCCCCGCAGCTAGCAGGACGTTCTGTACTGCGCCGCTGTGATGTCAGCTGCAGGGAGATGTGGCGTCCGGCTCATCAGAGGTTTCCCCCGCCCACAGATGTATCCCACAATGCCAAGCAGCTCATATCCTCGGCCAATTCCAGCAATATGGGGCACCGCCCTTTATGTAATACTGAGGGAAGTCTCACTACCATTGCTGCAGTCTCTCTGCCAGAACCCCACACTAACAACTTATTCAACTGCTTCCAGATTCCCTGCTCTGTGCACGCGTCCCCCACCCAAGCCCCAGAGTCTCTCTCTGCTCGCTGCACTCTCTCTGTCAGCGCCCCTCACCCAAGCCCCAGAGTCTCCCTCTCCTCACTGCACGCGTCTGGGCTGTGTGACTGTGCAGGCGGCTGGCTGTCCACCAAGGGGCGCTCCTGATCTGCAGAGCCAGCCAGGCATGATGGAGTGACGCCTGCCCCAGAAATGAGAGCAATGCCGGCTATTGCAGGGCTAATCTCTGCACAGTATTACAGGCGGCCGGAGCGCCCGACATTCTCTGCACTGCTTTCATTTGTTACTGCAGTCATACTGCGATTGTGTATGTCTGCTTTCATTCTCCTTAATCAACACAGTAAAATACAGATATACAGTAGAATACACATACACAAACACATATACATATACATATACACACATATATATATATATATATATATACATACATACATACATACATACACTTGTTACTGCAGTCATCCTGCGATTGTGTAGGTCTGCCTTCATTCTCCTTAATCAATACAGTAAAATACAAATATACAGTAGAATACATACATATATACACATACATACACACACACACTACACACACACACACACACACACTACACACACACACACACACACACACACACACACACTACACACACACACACTACACACACACACACACTACACACACACAATCACTAATACTATAAATATGAAAGTTTGGATGTTTGTTACCCGATCACGCAGCAATGGCTGAATAGACTAACATGACTTCCGGTGCGACGCAGATCACCGCAGGAGCCGCGCGGTAACGTAGGCATGCGCTAGTGTTAGATCAGGCACTTCCGGAGCAGCGTACCGCAACGTGGGAAATATGAACGTCACCGCAAGGTATCATTAGGCTGCAGTAGCAATGCAGCAATTTGCTGCACCGCCCTGAAACTACATGTAGTTTTTTGGGGAGACTTAACATTTTTGAGTGAAATATGATTTTAAAAAAAATAAAACAACATTTTTTGTGTTTCAAAGAAGAATTACATTTACTGACAAAAAAAAAAATATGTTACAGTTGTTTGTAAAAGCCCTGATTCTGCTGAATCCAAGGATACCAGATATGTACTGGTATCCTACTTTTCCTGTTCTGGAATAAGTGCGCCATTACAGGTAGCCAGGTATAGGTGCGCCAGTATATGTAGCCAGGTATAGGTGCGCCAGTACAGGTAGCCAGGTATAGGTGCGCCAGTATAAGTAGCCAGGTATAGGTGCCGCCAGTAGAGGTAGCCAGGTATAGGTGCAGCCAGTACAGGTAGCCAGACATAGGTGCAGCCAGTACAGGTAGCCAGGTATAGGTGCACCAGTACAGGTAGCTAGATATAGGTGCAGCCAGTATAGGTAGCCAGGTATAGGTGCGCCAGTACAGGTAGCCAGATATAGGTGGAGCCAGTATATCTAGCCAGATATAGGTGCAGCTAGTACAGGTACTGCCAATACAGGTAGCGAGATATAGGTGGAGCCAGTACAGGTAGCCATATATAGGTGGAGCCAGTATAGGTAGCCTGGAATAAGTGCCCTAGTCCAGGTAGCCAGGTATAGGTGTGCAAGTACAGGTAGCCAGATATAGGTGCCGCCAGTATAAGTAGCCAGGTATAGGTGCCGCCAGTATAAGTAGCCAGGTATAGGTGTGCAAGTACAGGTAGCGAGATATAGGTGCAGCCAGTATATGTAGCCAGATAAAGGTGCAGTCAGTATGTGTAGCCAGGTATAGGTGGCACCAATACAGGTAGCCAGGTATAGGTGCAGCCAGTATAGGTAGCAGGTATAGGTGCCCAGATATAAGATGTAGGTATAGGTTCCCCAGCATAGGTAGTAAGCATAGGAACCCCCAGTATAGGTAGCAGGTATAGGTGCCCGGATATAAGATGTAGGTATAGGAGCCCCCAGTATAGGTAGCAGATATAGGAGCCTCCAGTATAGGTAGCAGGTATAGGTACCCGGATATAAGATGTAGGTATAGGTTCCCCAGCATAGGTAGTAAGCATAGGAACCCCCAGTATAGGTAGCAGGTATAGGTGCCCGGATATAAGATGTAGGTATAGGAGCCCCCAGTATAGGTAGCAGATATAGGAGCCTCCAGTATAGGTAGCAGGTATAGGTACCCGGATATAAGATGTAGGTATAGGAGCCACCAGTATAGATAGCAAGTATAGGTGCCCGGATATAAGATGTAGGTATAGGTCCCCCAGCATAGGTAGCAGGTATAGGAACCCCCAGTATAGGTAGCAGGTATAGGTGCCCAGATATAAGATGTAGGTATAGGAGCCCCCAGTATAGATAGCAGATATAGGAGCCCGGATATAAGATGTAGGTATAGGAGCCACCAGTATAGGTAGCAGGTATAGGAGCCCGGATATAAGATGTAGGTATACGTGCCCCAGCATAGGTAGCAGGTATAGGAACCCCCAGTATAGGTAGCAGGTATGGGGGCCACCATCAACCTCCTCCACGTGGGCCCCCCTCCTGTGGCCCCCTGTCTGGAGCAGCGGTCGTTGTGTAATTACGGATCACTGGCTCCATGTGGTGTCCCCTCTGGCAGCCTCTCCCGATCCTGTATAATGTGTATGTAATCAGGTGTCATACAGGAAGTAGAGGAGAGGTCTGCCGGCGTGGGACACCGGCATGGAGCCAGCGATCAGGTGACGCTCCAGCCAGGCAGAGGGCCACAGGAGAGGGGCCCATGTGGTGTCCCCTCCGGCAGCCTCTCCCGATCCTGTATAATGTGTATGTAATCAGGTGTCATACAGGAAGTAGAGAGGAGAGGTCTGCCGGCGTGGGACACAGGCATGGAGCCAGCGATCAGGTGACGCTCCAGCCAGGCAAAGGGCCACAGGAGAGGGGCCCATGTGGTGTCCCCTCCGGCAGCCTCTCCCGATCCTGTATAACGCGTATGTAATCAGGTGTCATACAGGAAGTAGAGAGGAGAGGTCTGCCGGCGTGGGACACAGGCATGGAGCCAGCGATCAGGTGATTCTCCAGCCAGGCAGAGGGCCACAGGAGGGGGCCCCATGTGGCGGGAGGGATGATCTTGGTTCCCCTCCTACTGCTTCCTGGGGGCCAAATTGCCAATTAACGTACCAAGTACATTGTTAGTAGTTTGAGCACTTCCCTTCCAACATGTACCTGGCACATGCTTGGCAGGAAATTATTATTATTATTATTATTATTATTATTTTTATTATTATTATTATTATTTTTTTTTTTTTATTTATATAGCGCCAGCATCTTCCGTAGCGCTGTACATAATACAAACAAATAATGGGGAACAAATATACATAAGAAATACAAGACACTGTACAGTCATGACATTGAATAGAATAAATAAAGATACATACGTAGTTGATATGTAGTTGGTACATGTACATATGTTAAAATAACAGCAGTATGAGAAACACTAGGAGGTCCCTGCCCTTGCAGGCTTACAATCTAGAGGGTAGTGGGGAGGAAACAAAAGGGAAGGAAACACAAGGATTAGTGGGTGAGCCAGTGTGCCTTCGGTGCTGCCTATAGCAAATTATAGGCTTGTCTGAACAGGTGTGTTTTCAGAGTACGTTTGAAGGTTTCCAGACTCGTGGCATGACGAACCGGCTGAGGGAGGGAGTTCCAAAGGAGAGGGACAGCCCGTGAGAAGTCTTGGATGCGAGAGTGAGAGGAGGTGACTAGGCTGGAGGACAAAAGGGTCTCCTGTGAGGAATGAAGAGTCCGGGCGGGGAGGTATCTGGAGATTAAAGAGGAAATGTATGGAGGAGATAGCTTGTGTAGAGCTTTGTATGCAAATGTGAGAAGTTTAAACTGGATTCTTTGGGCAACTGGTAGCCAATGGAGGGATTGGCAGAGAGGGGCTGCCTCAGAGGATCTAGAAGAGAGGTGGATGAGACGGGCCGCAGAGTTTAGTAGGGATTGGAGAGGTGCCAGTCTGCTTTTTGGTAGACCACAGAGTAGGGTGTTGCAGTAGTCAAGACGGGAGAGGATTAGGGCATGCACAAGCATTTTAGTTGCTTCTTGTGAAAGGAAGGGACGGATTCTGGAAATGTTTTTGAGATGGAAGTAGCAGGAGGTAGTTGAAGTGTTAATATGTGGTTTAAAGGAGACTCAGAGTCCAGAGTTACCCCTAGGCAACGAGCTTTGGGGGTTGATGCTATTGGGGTGTTATCTACATTGATTGTGACAATGGGAGGAGGAACAGAGAGCGAAGGTGGAAATATCACAATCTCCGTTTTGCTCATATTGAGTTTAAGGAAGCGGGATGACATAAATGTAGATACAGCAGATAGACATTCGGGGATTTTTGATAGTAGTGTGGAGAGGTCTGGGGCAGAACAATAAATTTGGGTGTCATCAGCATAGAGGTGATATTGAAACCCAAAAGAGCTTATTATCTGTCCCAGGCCATGGGTGTAAATGGAAAAGAGGAGGGGTCCAAGGACTGAGCCTTGTGGTGCTCCCACAGACAGTGGGCGTGGAGAGGAGTTGGTATTGGCATAGGAGACCATGATAGAACGCCCAGACAGGTAAGAGTTGATCCAGGAGTGTGCTAGGCCCTTGATTCCCAGTGTTGAGAGGGTCTGGACAAGTACGGTATGATCAACAGTGTCGAAGGCAGAGGACAGATCTAGGAGTATTAGTACCGAAAATCTGCCTTTGGCTTTAGCAGCTAGGAGGTCATTGGCAACCTTAGTGAGAACAGTTTCCGTAGAGTGTTGAGGGCGGAAGCCAGACTGGAAGGAGTCCAACAGGGAATTAGCAGAGAGAAAGTTAGACAACTGAGTAAATGTGGCGTTCCAGAAGTTTGGAGGCAAAGGGAAGGAGAGAGACTGGGTGGTAATTAGAAAGGGCAGTAGAGTCTAAAGAGGGTTTTTTGATTAGTGGTGTTATGATAGCTTGTTTAAATGAAGAATGAAAAATGCCAGTAGAGATGGAAAGGTTAAACAGTGTTGATAAAGTAGGAACGAGGGGGGAGGAGAGCTGGGGGATAAGATGAGAGGGAATAGGATCTGAGGTGCATGTAGTAAGATTAGCTTTAGAGATTAGTGAAGAAAGACGCTGTTCAGTTAAGGCTGAGAAGATTGTTAGCGGGGAGGAGGTATGAGTGCGTGAGTGGTTATGTGGAGAGGGATAGTTGATAGTAGGGGAGCTGCCGGGCAGAGAGGAAAAAGGAAGAGGTGATTGGACCAGTAAAGAGGGTTCCTTTTGAAAACTGTTCTGTAGTGTTTCAATTTTGCTCACAAAATATGCTGCAAAGTCTTCTGCAGACAAGCTTGTGGTTGTAGGGGGAGGCGGGGGGGTGGAAAAGAGAGCTGAAGGTGTTGAAAAGTTGTTTAGGGTTATGGGATTGTGAAGAAATAAGTGTAGAGAAGTATGACTGCTTTGCAAGTGAGAGAGCGTCCCTGAGCTGCAGCAGCGTGTTTTTATAGTGGGCGAAGTCATCTGCATTGGAGATTTTCCTCCACTGCCGTTCTGCTTCCCTGGACTGTCTTTTCAGTTGTTTGATGGGATCAGTCAGCCAGGGCTGTCTGTTGATGCGGCGGGGGCGGAAGTTGGTGAGAGGGGCGGCTGTGTACATGACAGCGGTGACTGTGGTGGAGTAGTAGTATATGGATGCTGACTCGGGGTCAGGGTAGGATGACAGGGAGCCCAGGGGTTTTAGAGAGTCAGCTAGGGAGCAGAGGTCGAGGTTGCGATAATTCCTGCATAGGCGTCATGGCTGCACTACAGTAGCTGGAGGAGGCAGGGAGGGGCTGATTGTAAAAGTTATGAGATTGTGATCTAAAAGGGGGAATAAAGAGTTATTAAATGTGGAAACTGGGCAGAGCCGGGTAAAAACTAGGTCCAAAGTGTGGCCATCTTTGTGGGTGGAGGTTGAGGACCACTGGGAGAGGTCATAGGATGAGGTGAGAGAGGAATTTTGTGGTAGTGGAACAGTAAGGCCACATACAGACATCAGACCATAGTCTTTGGAAAATGAAAGATCACAGACCAATCTTACCACCCTTCATGTAGTATGAGAGCCATACTCTACACAGTCTTTTCTATGGAGCTGAACTCCACATCAGAAAAAAATCATTGCAAGATGCTGCACACACAGATGCTGTACAGACACAAAAGATCAGTATCTGCAAAAGATCTGTTCCTGCCAAAAATCCATTCCTGCAAATTGCAATGATAGTCTATGAGATCTGCAGATCATCATACACACATGATTTAACTGACATTCATCTGCAGATCTGCAGATCTGAAAATCCATCCTGGTGGATCTGATCTGCAGATGAATGTCAGTTAAATCATGTGTGTATGATGATCTGCAGATCTCATAGACTATCATTGCAATTTGCAGGAATGGATTTTTGGCAGGAACAGATCTTTTGCAGATACTGATCTTTTGTGTCTGTACAGCATCTGTGTGTGCAGCATCTTGCAATGATTTTTTTCTGATGTGGAGTTCAGCTCCATAGAAAAGACTGTGTAGAGTATGGCTCTCATACTACATGAAGGGTGGTAAGATTGGTCTGTGATCTTTCATTTTCCAAAGACTATGGTCTGATGTCTGTATGTGGCCTTAGTGTCTATGGGGATGTTAAAGTCCCCAATGATGATGGAAGGAATGTCAGTGGATAGAAAGTGGAGAAGCCATGTTGAAAAGTGGTCAATGAAGGTGGAGGCTGGTCCAGGAGGCCGGTAGATGACAGCAACCTGGAAGTGGTGAGGGGAGTAGATGCGGACAGCATGAGCCTCAAAAGAAGAGAAAGCCAGAGAAGGTGCAGGTGCAAGCGGTGTAAAGGAGCAGTGTTCGGAAAGAAGAATTCCCACCCCCATGTTTGTCACCCGATCTAGGTGTGTGGCTAAACTTGAGGCCACCGTATGAAAGGGCAGCTGGAGACACAGTATCAGATGGGGTTAGCCATGTCTCAGTGAGCCCCAGGAAGGTGTAAGCATTAGTGATGAACAGATCATGGACATGGGCTAGTTTATTGACTACAGAGCGTGCATTCCAGAGAGCCCCAGATATGGGAGGGGGAGAGCTGGGAAGGCAAGGAATGGTGATCAGGTTACATCGGTTAATATGTGCGGAGGAGTGAGGATGGTCAGTGCGGGATGTGGTATTTACCAGGGTGCAGTGTGGTCTGGGAGAGGGTCCTGGATTGGGTGATATGTCCCCAGCAGCAAGTAGGAGTAGTAGGCAGAGATGAGAGAGGTGAGGATGTGATTTGTATGTGACAGAGGGCTGTTTAAGAGATGTGGAGGAAGGTATGTGTGATTTGAGAAATAAGAATAGTTCATGAGTAGAGAGAAGAGAGGATGGTAGGAGAGAGGGAGCAATGTAGATGTTATTGCTGACAGCGGGAGGGGTGAGTGATGTAGGTATTTTAAGTAGTGGGGCTGACAGGATAATGGCTGTAAAAAGGATATTAAACATTTTGCAAGTTGGTGTGTGTATAATTAGGGAAAATAAGTGTCAGAGTTAGAGAGTGCAGGGTAGTGTGTGTGATTTTATCAGGTGTATGTGGATGGTTGAAATGAGGGTAGTTCAGGGTTTGATAAACATGAGCTGATGGTGGAAGTCAGGGAAACCAAAGAGAAAATATCATACCAGTGTTAGATCAGCAGATGAGCAGCCATGGAGAGTTTTGTGTTTGTTCTCATCTGGTCTCTTCTGGTTCAATTCTGGGCTAATTCTGAGTGTCTTATACACCCTTGAAGTATATGCCCTGCTGACCAAAGCGGTCTTGCTGACCTTAGAGTTCTACTAATAAAGGCTCTAACTGAGTTTGTAGTTAATAGGCAGACTGCTATCAGGTGAGAGTTGGCTGGCCAATTTGTCTCACGGGCAGGGCTAGTCAAACATATGCAAAGGCTCTATTGAATAGCTAAGAAGTAGCAGGAAGTGGCCTAAGTTAATTATGCATACCATTTGAGAAAAAGAGATTAGCAATGCAGGTTTCAGAGGCTTTCAAATAATCACTCAGAAAGGGGTCATGGTACAATTTTGCGGTGATCCATACAGTAGTTCCCCATCGCCATGGTGATCGATCAGAAACTACTGGTCGTGCCCATCTATGGCCAAATTATAATATTAAAACATAAACATGCCACCTGCTATTTCCATGACTTACTTGTCCAGGTCATACAGAGTATGGGAGTTCTCCACCACAACCTCCACGCCAGCTTCCTTCGCCAGTTTCATGATGGCGGCATCTCGTTCCTTTCCGAAAGGCTCAGAATCATACTCGAAGGTCAGCCGGGTCACTCCCCATTCCTGCGAAAACACACAAAAATGTCACCGGGTCACTCCCCATTCCTGCGAAAATGTCACCGGGTCACACCTCATTCCTGGAAAAAAAAGTTCACCCAACAGCAGTGAGGAGACCTTGGGCAAGACTCCCCAACACGGCTACTGCTTGTAGAGCACCCCCTAGTGGCTGCAGCTCTGGCCTAACACTGCTACTGCCTATAGAGCACCCCCTAGTGGCTGCAGCTCTGGCCTAACACTGCTACTGCCTATAGAGCGCTCCCTAGTGGTGCAGCTCTGGCCTAACACTGCTACAGCCTATAGAGCACCCCCTAGTGGCTGCAGCTCTGGCCTAACACTGCTACTGTCTATAGAATGCTCCCTAGTGGCTGCAGCTCTGGCCTAACACTGCTACTGCCTATAGAGCACCCCCTAGTGGCTGCAGCTCTGGCCTAACACGGTTACTGCCTATAGAGCGCTCCCTAGTGGTGCAGCTCTGGCCTAACACTGCTACTGCCTATAGATCGCCCCCTAGTGGCTGCAGCTCTGGCCTAACACTGCTACTACCTATAGAGCGCCCCCTAGTGGCTGCAGCTCTGGCCTACCACTGCTACTGCCTATAAAGCACCCCCTAGTGGCTGCAGCTCTGGCCTACCACTGCTACTGCCTATAGAGCACCCCCTAGTGGCTGTAGCTCTGGCCTACCACTGCTACTGCATATAGAGTGCTCCCCCTAGTGGCTGCAGCTCTGGCCTAACACTGCTACTGCCTATAGAGTGCTCCCCCTAGTGGCTGCAGCTCTGGCCTAACACTGCTACTGCCTATAGAGCGCCCCCTAGTGGCTGCAGCTCTGGCCTAACACTGCTACTGCCTATAGAGCGTTCCCTTAGTGGCTGCAGCTCTGGCCTAACACTGCTACTGCCTATAGAGCACACCTAGTGGCTGCAGCTCTGGCCTAACACTGCTACTGCCTATAGAGCCCCCCCTAGTGGCTGCAGCTTTGGCCTAACACTGCTACTGCCTATAGAGTGCCCCCTAGTGGCTGCAGCGCTGGCCCAACACTGCTACTGCCTATAGAGTGCCCCCTAGTGGCTGCAGCTCTGGCCTAACACTACTGCCTATAGAGTGCCCTCTAGTGGCTGCAGCTCTGGCCTAACACTGCTACTGCTTGTAGAGCACCCCCTAGTGGCTGCAGCTCTGGCCTAACACTGCTATTGCCTTTAGAAAGTCCCCTAGTGGCTGCAGCTCTGGCCTAACACTGCTACTGCCTATAGAGTGCCCCCTAGTGGCTGCAGCGCTGGCCCAACACTGCTACTGCCTATAGAGTGCCCCCTAGTGGCTGCAGCTCTGGCCTAACACTACTGCCTATAGAGTGCCCCCTAGTGGCTGCAGCTCTGGCCTAACACTGCTACTGCTTGTAGAGCACCCCTTAGTGGCTGCAGCTCTGGCCTAACACTACTGCCTATAGAGTGCCCTCTAGTGGCTGCAGCTCTGGCCTAACACTGCTACTGCTTGTAGAGCGCCCCCTAGTGGCTGCAGCTCTGGCCTAACACTGCTACTGCCTATAGAGCGCCCCCTAGTGGCTGCAGCTCCGGCCTAACACTGCTACTGCCTACAGGGCGCCCCCTAGTGGCTGCAGCTCTGGCCTAACACTGCTACTGCCTATAGAGCGCTCCCCTAGTGGCTACAGCTGTGGCCTAACACTGCTACTGCCTATAGAGCACCCCCTAGTGGCTGCAGCTCCGGCCTAACACTGCTACTGCCTACAGAGCGCCCCCTAGTGGCTGCAGCTCCGGCCTAACACTGCTACTGCCTATAGAGCGACCCCCTAGTGGCTGCAGCTCTGGCCTAACACTGCTACTGCCTACAGGGCGCCCCCTAGTGGCTGCAGCTCTGGCCTAACACTGCTACTGCCTATAGAGCGCTCCCCTAGTGGCTGCAGCTGTGGCCTAACACTGCTACTGTCTATAGAGCACCCCCTAGTGGCTGCAGCTCCGGCCTAACACTGCTACTGCCTATAGAGCACCCCCTAGTGGCTGCAGCTCTGGCCTAACACTGCTACTGCCTATAGAGCACACCTAGTGGCTGCAGCTCTGGCCTAACACTGCTACTGCCTATAGAGCCCCCCCTAGTGGCTGCAGCTTTGGCCTAACACTGCTACTGCCTATAGAGTGCCCCCTAGTGGCTGCAGCGCTGGCCCAACACTGCTACTGCCTATAGAGTGCCCCCTAGTGGCTGCAGCTCTGGCCTAACACTACTGCCTATAGAGTGCCCTCTAGTGGCTGCAGCTCTGGCCTAACACTGCTACTGCTTGTAGAGCACCCCCTAGTGGCTGCAGCTCTGGCCTAACACTGCTATTGCCTTTAGAAAGTCCCCTAGTGGCTGCAGCTCTGGCCTAACACTGCTACTGCCTATAGAGTGCCCCCTAGTGGCTGCAGCGCTGGCCCAACACTGCTACTGCCTATAGAGTGCCCCTAGTGGCTGCAGCTCTGGCCTAACACTACTGCCTATAGAGTGCCCTCTAGTGGCTGCAGCTCTGGCCTAACACTGCTACTGCTTGTAGAGCACCCCCTAGTGGCTGCAGCTCTGGCCTAACACTACTGCCTATAGAGTGCCCTCTAGTGGCTGCAGCTCTGGCCTAACACTGCTACTGCTTGTAGAGCACCCCCTAGTGGCTGCAGCTCTGGCCTAACACTGCTACTGCCTATAGAGCGCCCCATAGTGGCTGCAGCTCTGGCCTAACACTGCTACTGCCTATAGAGCGCCCCCTAGTGGCTGCAGCTCCGGCCTAACACTGCTACTGCCTACAGGGCGCCCCCTAGTGGCTGCAGCTCTGGCCTAACACTGCTACTGCCTATAGAGCACCCCCTAGTGGCTGCAGCTCCGGCCTAACACTGCTACTGCCTACAGAGCGCCCCCTAGTGGCTGCAGCTCCGGCCTAACACTGCTACTACCTACAGAGCTCCCCTAGTGGCTGCAGCTCTGGCCTAACACTGCTACTGGCTATAGAGCGCCCCCTAGTGGCTGCAGCTCTGGCCTATCATTGCTACTGCCTATAGAGCGCCCCCTAGTGGCTGCAGCTCTGGCCTAACACTGCTACTGCCTATAGAGCTCCCCTAGTGGCTGCAGCTCTGGCCTAACACTGCTACTGGCTATAGAGCGCCCCCTAGTGGCTGCAGCTCTGGCCTATCATTGCTACTGCCTATAGAGCGCCCCCTAGTGGCTGCAGCTCTGGCCTATCATTGCTACTGCCTATAGAGCGCCCCCTAGTGGCTGCAGCTTTGGCGCTTTGAGTCCGCCAGAACAAAAAGGCGATATAAATATTCTGTGTCTAGTTGTCCTTTTATTATTGTATAAAGTTGTAGTTGCATTGATTAGTCTGGCGTGACATTGATCGCAGCTTTCCCCAGCTAGCCGCACTGTATATCCTGTCCTTCCGTTCACCATGTAAACCAGCTCTGTGTACACGGCCTCATATCCCCCATATACCTCAGCGAGTGTGCGGAGGGGCTACCCTCACCAGACCGCGACCGTGCGGGAAGCCTCGATAGAGAGAGGAGGAAGGGCAATCAGAGGCTCCCTGTGTACACGGCCTCCTATCCCCCATATACTCCAGCGAGTGTGCGGAGGGGCCACCCTCACCAGACCGTGCGGGAAGCCTCGATAGAGGGAGGAGGCGGGGCAATCAGAGGCTCCCTGTGTACATGGCCTTCTATCCCTCATATACTCCAGCGAGTGTGCGGAGGGGCCACCCTCACCAGACCGCGACCGTGCGGGAAGCCTCGATAGAGAGAGGAGGAAGGGCAATCAGAGGCTCCCTGTGTACACGGCCTCCTATCCCCATATACTCCAGCGAGTGTGCGGAGGCGTCACTCTCACCAGACTGCGACCATGTGGGAAGCCTCGATAGAGAGAGGAGGCGGGGCAGTCAGAGGCTCCCTGTGTACACGGCCTCATATCCCCATATACTCCAGCGAGTGTGCGGAGGGGCTACCCTCACCAGACCGCGACCGTGTGGGAAGCCTCGATAGAGAAGGAGGCGGGGCAATCAGAGGCTCCCTGTGTACACGGCCTCCTATCCTCCATATACTCCAGCGAGTGTGCGGAGGGGCTACCCTCACCAGACCGCGACCGTGCGGGGAGCCTCAATAGAGAGAGGAGGCGGGGCAATCAGAGGCTCCCTGTGTATACGGCCTCCTATCCCCCATATACTCCAGCGAGTGTGCGGAGACGTCACGGTCGGTTGCGGGGCCGCAGACGCGTCCTAGAACCACCCATGAAGAAAATGCGATAGCAATCGATTCTCTGCATCGATTACGATTCAGATCAATAGAATCTGGATTGGTTGTGTAGGGGCTACCTGTAGCAACCTGAAGTTTCCCTTTCTCCCAGGTGTCACGGAACAGCCGGGAGGAACGTAGGCGAATCTGGAAGATTCGCCGTCGGTTTCTCCGATTTCTTGGTCAGATCTGCTGGTCATTGCAGCGAGCAGAACTGACATTCCTGGTTTTTCTTTTTCTTTTTTTTTAATAAAGACAGTCCTTTCCCTCCTTCCACCAAAAGGCACAAGCCTGCTTTAGCTGTCCCCGGCATCAAGCTGTGCAGATGGCCCATCCATCAGATATAGTTGATAAGCAGGATGGCAGAAACAATTTAGTTGGGAAGAAGTCAGACATTCTGGCTCCCTCCCAGCAGGGGAGCTGACACGTATCTTGCGGCCGCAAGCTTTAAAAGAAACGTCACCTAGGAATGACCTGCTGTAAATCCCAGATGTATATCATATTCCATAAACTGCTATATGTGTCATATTTTCTGTGTTGCCAGGCTGGCAGACCCTCCAAACTAACAGAGCATGTTTGGCCCTGTCTGGCGCTGATTCTGAGGAAGTTTCAGAACATTCTGAGGTAAAGACTGCCAGTTAGGCAGTTCGAAAGTGCCCTGATGATACCACAGGGGTCCCACCCCTCATGTTTGGTATCAGACTGCTGGGTAAATCGAGACAGAACTGAAAATGTTAGTAAATCTGCCCTGACCTGTACGGTTCTGTGAGATAGAGCCCATATATGGTTAGATATGATTTCTGGTCCCCAGGACAAGGGGAGGACTCATCTCATCTTCTAAGGGGGTGTGTGGCTCCCGCCCTCACTCCCTCCTACTGGATCAGGGGCATAAGAATGGCAGAGGAGCCAAACTCAGTGTCCTCCACCCTGAAACATCATCTTGATCACATCTGTGCCAGCTTGAGGATATGCTGGCATCCACCTGGTCTGAACTCTGAACTTTGATCTGAAACAAATGATTTAACCAAGGACTTTAATACTCTTCCCACAAAAGGACATCTTTCCATGAAACTAAGTATTTTTTCTCCCTTTCTTTTATTATTCATACTGGCTATTACCGTTTCAATAATTGTTGATTTTAATAATTGTCTGTATATATATTATCCGTGAATAAAAGACTTTATCAAAGTAATTCACTGTTCCGCTACCCTGCTTCTCAGCCGCACAAACTGAACCAGACTTCTGAAGAGACGCTACTGTTATTAGCCGGACAGAATAGAGTGTGTTTAACTGTTTTTATTTGCAGGTCGAGAAATAACTAGTTAGTGAGTTCCTCTGTCTCAGAAAACAGAGGTGGTGGCAGTTATACCCTAAAATAGTGTGTAAAGCTGTAATTACCATACCTCACAGGCTCCCTTCTGGTCGGGCTGCTGCCCAAGTTCCGTCGATTTCTGTGCACCGAGTGCGACCACAGCTTGCATGATTGGTGTGCTGAAACCGATTGGAAGGCAATTTGCGGCCTGACCACTAGGGCTCCTGTGACAGTCACCTTCACCAGACCGCGACCGTACGGGAAGCCTTGATAGAGAGAGGAGGCGGGGCAATCAGAGGCTCCCTGTGTACATGGCCGCCTATCCCCCATATACTCCAGCGAGTGCGCAGAGGCTTCACCCTCACCAGACCATATACTCCAGCGAGTGTGTGGAGGGGTCACCCTCACCAGACCGCGACCGTGTGGGAAGTCTTGATAGAGAGAGGAGGCAGGGCAATCAGAGGCTCCCTGTGTACAAGGCCTCATATCCCCATATACTCCAGCGAGTGTGCGGAGGGGGGGGGGGGTCACCTTCACCAGACCGCGACCATGCGGGAAGCCTCAATAGAGAGAGGAAGCGGGGCAGTCAGAGGCTCCCTGTGTACACTGCCTCATATCCCCCATATACTCCAGCGAGTGTGCGGAGGGGCCACCCTCACCAGACCGCGACCGTGTGGGAAGCCTCAGAGAGAGGAGGCGGGGCAGAGGCTCCCTGTGTACACAGCCTCATATCCCCCATATACTCCAGCGAGTGTGCGGAGGGGGCACCCTCACCAGACCGCGACTGTGCGGAAAGCCTCGATAGAGAGAGGAGGCGGAGCAGTCAGAGGCTCTCTGTGTCACTGAGATATCAGCAATCCACAGACAGATCACTGAGACCTCACAGTTTGCCTTCAGTGAAGCAATCGCTGGCCGCTCCATACACATCGCTGAACGCTACTGGGCCACAGCTGGAAATGCGAATATGTCTGGCCACTCCCCCTCTCCACACTGCGAAACATGCCAGGCCAGGGTTACAGGAAAGCTAAGGTGCAAAGTCCAGGAGAGGAATGACTGAGGAAATCTCTGGACTGCTGACATCGGATGACAACCAACAAAACTAAGCCCGAAAAATCAGTTTTTACAAAAACCATCCTCTTTGCTTCTGGATGGGAACGTAGCCTTTCTTGGGGGACAATGCATTTATCATACCATTTCAGGAAATCTATACAAACTGTATCCTTTCACTACCTCCTGGGCGCCTACAGTCCCCCCACCTGGGCAGCTACAGTCCCCTCCCCGGCGCCTACACCCCCCCCCCCCCCCCTTCCCGGCGCCTACAGTCCCCCTCCTCGGCGCACCTACCATCCCCCTCCTCGGCGCACCTACCGTCCCCCTCCTCGGCGCACCTACCGTCCCCCCTCCTCGGCGCACCTACAGTCCCCCTCCCCGGCGCACCTACAGTCCCCCTCCCCGGCGCACCTACAGTCCCCCTCCCCGGCGCACCTACAGTCCCCCTCCTCGGCGCACCTACAGTCCCCCTCCTCGGCGCACCTACAGTCCCCCTCCTCGGCGCACCTACAGTCCCCCTCCTCGGCGCACCTACAGTCCCCCTCCTCGGCGCACCTACAGTCCCCCTCCTCGGCGCACCTACAGTCCCCTCCTCGGCACCTACAGTCTTACAGTTGATTTTATAGACCGCCAGACACGAGCAGTGAGAGAGATATGGAGGCCGCCATATTTATTTCCTTTGTAAACAATACAAATTGCCTGGCAGATCTGTTTATTTTCTGACATCAGTAGTAATCACAACCCTGTAACAAGCATGCAGTTAAGAAAAGGAAGCAGAACCTAGCTGCACCCGAGTCCAAACTCAATGAGCCAAATAGTAATACACAAAATAATATAAAAATATAAATTCATTTATTGATATACATTTAAAACATGTCTATAAAACATACAAGTGAGGTCTGAGTATCTGGGCAGCTGAGGGGAAAGAACAAATGTTATGACATATGACTGCTTAACATAAGCCATCAGCATATGAATCACCACTAATTCAACCAGCATAAACCGTGGAGGAAAAAGGAGAGTCCTTGATGACCTTATGAAGAAGCAAAATGGTGTGCAACTATCTTATAGTTCCTGTCTGCAAGCAGGCAACCACAAGTACAAAACATGGAGATTTTTCAAAAAAGTGTAGAGATGCAAAGGATAATCTTTGATTAGATGACAGTTCCTGTCTTCCAGCAGGCAACTGCAAGTCCACAGAATGTAAAAAGATCAAAGATGCAGCTTGATATAATACTGGCCTTCAAAG
Organism: Hyperolius riggenbachi; assembly: GCF_040937935.1. Lineage (NCBI taxonomy): Eukaryota > Metazoa > Chordata > Amphibia > Anura > Hyperoliidae > Hyperolius > Hyperolius riggenbachi. The sequence continues at coordinate 239,107,069 of NC_090656.1, forward strand.
TTCTTATTCACAAGCTGAACATAGTGAGCATGTAGGTGACCAAAACACGGCATGTAGAAATGAAGTCAGATAATCTGAAGTTAGCATTCCAGGTTCCTGTCCATAAGCAGGCAACCATAATACAGATGTGAGTTCAAAAGGATTGTATTTGTGTACACCGTTCAGGTGTAATGGACACCATCAATAACAAACTGGCTTGTCGTTCCTGTCCAGAAGCAGGCAACTGTACAATAGTGATGGTAGACGGCAGTAGCAAGATAATGATACAACAATATCCACGTAGTGCTTCACAACATATATGGCAGAATCTCCTTGCATCATGAAAGAATAGTTGCATCCATAGGATCAAAATAGTCAGTAGGGCTCAATATGAGTAAGAGATATGCAGTCCCAATATGAGGCAAAACCTAGGCCTCAATGTGCATTGAAAGATATGCTTACGTTTCCTCTCTTAGGTAATGAATGTCCTCCATGAGATAGATGTAGAGCGGAGTGGTGACCAGTAATTGGCAGTAGCAAACCAACCTCTCAGCTGCCCAGACCTTGTCTACCGGTTTCGCCGAATTGTTCGGCTCATCAGGACACAGACCCTCAGGTAGGTATGCCAGAAGCTGTCTCCATGCGCCTTAAATGGCGTCTACGCCGAGGCCCAACCCGCGGGTTGGGCCTCGGCGTAGACGCCATTTAAGGCGCATGGAGACAGCTTCTGGCATACCTACCTGAGGGTCTGTGTCCTGATGAGCCGAACAATTCGGCGAAACCGGTAGACAAGGTCTGGGCAGCTGAGAGGTTGGTTTGCTACTGCCAATTACTGGTCACCACTCCGCTCTACATCTATCTCATGGAGGACATTCATTACCTAAGAGAGGAAACGTAAGCATATCTTTCAATGCACATTGAGGCCTAGGTTTTGCCTCATATTGGGACTGCATATCTCTTACTCATATTGAGCCCTACTGACTATTTTGATCCTATGGATGCAACTATTCTTTCATGATGCAAGGAGATTCTGCCATATATGTTGTGAAGCACTACGTGGATATTGTTGTATCATTATCTTGCTACTGCCGTCTACCATCACTATTGTACAGTTGCCTGCTTCTGGACAGGAACGACAAGCCAGTTTGTTATTGATGGTGTCCATTACACCTGAACGGTGTACACAAATACAATCCTTTTGAACTCACATCTGTATTATGGTTGCCTGCTTATGGACAGGAACCTGGAATGCTAACTTCAGATTATCTGACTTCATTTCTACATGCCGTGTTTTGGTCACCTACATGCTCACTATGTTCAGCTTGTGAATAAGAACTTTGAAGGCCAGTATTATATCAAGCTGCATCTTTGATCTTTTTACATTCTGTGGACTTGCAGTTGCCTGCTGGAAGACAGGAACTGTCATCTAATCAAAGATTATCCTTTGCATCTCTACACTTTTTTGAAAAATCTCCATGTTTTGTACTTGTGGTTGCCTGCTTGCAGACAGGAACTATAAGATAGTTGCACACCATTTTGCTTCTTCATAAGGTCATCAAGGACTCTCCTTTTTCCTCCACGGTTTATGCTGGTTGAATTAGTGGTGATTCATATGCTGATGGCTTATGTTAAGCAGTCATATGTCATAACATTTGTTCTTTCCCCTCAGCTGCCCAGATACTCAGACCTCACTTGTATGTTTTTATAGACATGTTTTAAATGTATATCAATAAATGAATTTATATTTTTATATTATTTTGTGTATTACTATTTGGCTCATTGAGTTTGGACTCAGGTGCAGCTAGGTTCTGCTTCCTTTTCCTACTAATTTTAACCCAAGTCACTCTGAGCCATATTTTGAATGTATGTTTGTGCAGTTGGGAGTGGATTGGTGTTGGATGAATCGTTTATACAATTTCCAAGCATGCAGTTAATCCAGGCAGAGCATCTGATCTGCATGCTTGTTCAAAATGCTAAAAGTATTAGAGGCAGAGGATCAGCAGGACAGCCAGGCAATCAGCATTGCTTAAAAGGAAATAAACATGGCACGGATTCTGCCGAGAATCAAACATATGTATGGCGGGCCCTGGTGCGCCGGCGAGAAATCGGGATGCCAATCATCTCGTTCTCAACGTGGCCTCTCAGATGATTGTTGTCCTCTTTATGTATTGCGCGCCCACTTACTTGGTGCTCCTCCCACCTCCATAGCAGCAGGAAGCATTGCTTGCCTGCAGGCTAGTGAAGCGTCTATATGGAACATAGCCAGACACTGGTGTCGGCTGTGGGATGGAGTCCCGATCACTGCGGGTGACAGTAACAGAGTGTGTGGCGATTGCATCGGTTTATTCCTGGGTGTGACGGGTCTATACTCCGCCTGCGCAGCGGTTGTCTGGGTGACAGTAAGAGTGCGCAGCGGTTGTCTGGGTGACAGCAAGAGTGCGCAGCGGTTGTCTGGGTGACAGCAAGAGTGCGCAGCGGTTGTCTGGGTGACAGCAAGAGTGCGCAGCGGTTGTCTGGGTGACAGCAAGAGTGCGCAGCGGTTGTCTGGGTGACAGCAAGAGTGCGCAGCGGTTGTCTGGGTGACAGCAAGAGTGCGCAGCGGTTGTCTGGGTGACAGCAAGAGTGCGCAGCGGTTGTCTGGGTGACAGCAAGAGTGCGCAGCGGTTGTCTGGGTGACAGCAAGAGTGCGCAGCGGTTGTCTGGGTGACAGCAAGAGTGCGCAGCGGTTGTCTGGGTGACAGCAAGAGTGCGCAGCGGTTGTCTGGGTGACAGCAAGAGTGCGCAGCGGTTGTCTGGGTGACAGCAAGAGTGCGCAGCGGTTGTCTGGGTGACAGCAAGAGTGCGCAGCGGTTGTCTGGGTGACAGCAAGAGTGCGCAGCGGTTGTCTGGGTGACAGCAAGAGTGCGCAGCGGTTGTCTGGGTGACAGCAAGAGTGCGCAGCGGTTGTCTGGGTGACAGCAAGAGTGCGCAGCGGTTGTCTGGGTGACAGCAAGAGTGCGCAGCGGTTGTCTGGGTGACAGCAAGAGTGCGCAGCGGTTGTCTGGGTGACAGCAAGAGTGCGCAGCGGTTGTCTGGGTGACAGCAAGAGTGCGCAGCGGTTGTCTGGGTGACAGCAAGAGTGCGCAGCGGTTGTCTGGGTGACAGTAAGGTTTTGCGATCACCTATGTATATATTTACATTACTTTCCATATACACTGCATTACACCTCAGTGATGGAGGAATTCAGATAGATCATTAGTATGCACAGCTGGATCCCTTACTCCTGTTATCGTTATTTCCTAACGGACCTTTGATATAAAATAGCAGCGGAGAGCGCAGACTAATGACGCCTTCCCCCCGGCCAGCACAGAGGGGAGATCAGAGACCCACATTCATATTCCCGACACGTTTGCACGCGGCTGCGAGGGAATGCGAGGCGGCGTTGGCGGTTTCTATATATAGCATCTGAAATTGGCCATGATAGGCTGGTGAAGACCGGCGCGGGAGACATCGTCTAATATATTCCCTGCAGGATTCACACGGAGAGCTTGAAAGGAAGCGTTCGGAGAAAGCGAGAAAGGCGAATCTAATAGGAAAAACTTCCCGAAGCGCAACAAAGTAATAAATCGCAGATTACGTCAATGGAGGTCAACATGCAAGAATAGCTCAAGATCCAAGCTGGCGAGAGGAGATAATTACTTCTGTTACCACACTTAGAAGCGTGCTAAATACCTGCGCTCGCCCCCACATCGATTGGCAGACTCGAGAAAAGTTACTTTATGCCTCTGGGTAAAACATGAGGTGTCAGAACTAGCAATAACTAACTACGTGTACAAAATTCCTGGAAGACCACGTGATGATGAGGTCATTGGTGAGGAGTGTCTGAAAGGCTAGCCACACCTCTATTCAAAACACAGGAAGAATCACGTGATCATGAACATCCAATCAAATGTATGAATCAGTCACATGATCAATCACATGCTCCTGAAGGTGAATTCCTCCGCCATACCTCCTCTAGTGGTAGATTATGGCTGCCTTTGTCCCAGTTAAAGGTGCCCGTGAACGGTGCGATGTTTAGCAAATGCTCATATTTTTAATAACATTCCGATGAAAAGAAAATACGGCATTTACCGTATTTTTCGGACTATAAGACGCACTTTTTCTCCCCCAAAAATGTGGGTGAAAAGTCAGTGCGTCTTATAGTCCGAAGGTGTCCTGTGGAGGCTGCCGTCCTTTGTCTCTGATGTGCCCCTTTGTCTCCTTTCCCCCCTCCAACTGTCTTCGATGTCCTCCTTCACCAACCCAGGGGCTCTAATGTGCCTTTGTCATCCTCATCTCCCTCCCCATCTCTGATGTCCCGTGTTTCCAGATGTCCTCCCCCACCCCGTGTATCGGATGTGCCCCCTGTGGCTTAATGTGCTGCCTCTGTCCCCCTGCAAGGGAAATAATTACCATCAGCGTGAACGATGTTGAGTGCGGACGAGCAGGGATTCGGTCCTCCTTGGCTCCAGCTTCAAAGTGCTTCATTCAGGTTGCAGAAGCCATGCGGCCAATCAGGAGAGGCGCTGCACGGACAACATCCAATCACTGCACACGATTGGCTCAATGACAGAGCCTTGTCCCGCCCGCGGGACCATCGCATCCTGATAGAACAGCGGCAGCAGTGATTGGATGTTGTCCGTGCAGCGCCTCTCCTGATTGGCCGCATGGCGTCTGCAACCTGAAGGAAGTACTTTGTAGCTGGAGCCGCGAATGAACGAGAATCGAATCCCTGCTCGTCCGCACTGAGGATCTTCCACATCGTTCTTGCTGATGGTAACTATCTCATCTTTAGGGGGACAGTGGCAGCACATTAAGCCACGGGGCACATCAGAGATGGGACCGGGATAAGGAGGACATCAGAGACATGGGGAAGGGAGGAAAGGAGGAAACCAGGACATCAGAGGGCGGAGGGGGGAAAGGATAACAGGCACATCAGAGACATGGGTAAGGGAGGAAAGTTGGACACCGGGACATCAGAGATCGGGACAGGATGACACGGGGTACATCAGAGACACAAGGGAGAAGGGAAAGAGGGATAACAGAGCCACTGGGGGAAAAGTGGACACCAGGGGACATCAGAGACAAGGGGAAGGGAGAAAGCAGCAGAACACAGGAGCCTGTCAGGGATGGGGAGAAGGAAAAGGACACCAGGGGACATCAGAGATCGGGGGGAGTACACCAGGGGACATGGGGTAGGGGGATGACACCAGGGAAGATGGGGGGGGGGGGTGACAGAGACACAGGGGAGAGAAAAGGAGGACACCGGGGACATCAAAGATGGGGGTGGGGGGTGGGGGGAGGAGAACACCGGGGGAAAAAAAGAGATACAAGGGAACAGAAAAGACATGGGAACAGAGGAGAGAGAGGAGGACAAATGGAGAGAGGAGGACACAGGATGGTCAAAGAAGGACTCAAGAGGGAAATAATTGGGGGGGAGGATTGAGGGGAGAAGATCCACAAGACGCCCCTGCACCATGGATGCACCAGGGAGAGAGATATATATATATATATATATATATATATTATTATTTTTTTTCCCTGGCTTTTGTCCTCTATACCTAGGTGCGTCTTATGGTCCGAAAAATACTGTAATCAAATCCACAGCATTAAAGAATCCAACTTCAGATGGCATCTCGTGAGGGGCTAGCCCCCCGAAGGGAGATGAATATGGAGGCTGCCATACTGATTTCCTTTTAAACAATACGGATTGCCTGGCTGTCCTGCTGAACCTCTGACTAATACCTTTAGCCATAGCCCCTGAACAAGCATACAGCAGACCATGCAGCAGATCAGACCTCTGACTGAAGTGTGACAAGATTAGCTGCATGCTTGTTCCAGGTGTGTGATTCAGATACTACTGCAGCCAGAGAGACCAGCAGGACTGCCAGGCAACTGTTATTGTTTAAAAATATGGCAGCCTTCCTGTCCCTCTCACTTCGGGTTCCCTTTAAAGAGACTCTGAAGCGAGAATAATTCTCGCTTCAGAGCTCATAGTTAGCTGCTAAACCGCCGCTATCGCGCCGCTAAACGGGGGTCCCTTCACCCCCAAACCCACCCCCGCAAGACTTGGTCGCAAAGTTGGTCGTGAAATGAGGCAGGGCTAATGGCTGCAGCCCTGCCTCCAGTCGCGTCTATCAGCGGCGCATCGCCGCCTCTCCCCCGCCCCTCTCAGTGAAGGAAGACAGAGGGGCGGGGAGAGGCAGAGGTACGCGTCTGATAGACGCGTGGGAGGCAGGGCTGCGGCGGTTAGCCCTGCCTCAATGCGGAAGAGATTCCGCTCTGTACGGGGTGGGTCTGGGGGGTGAAGGGACCCCCGGTAAGCCGCGGGATAGCGGAGGTTTAGCAGGGGCACACATGCCCCTGCTATCTATGAGGTCTGAAGCGAGATTTATTCCCGCTTCAGACTCTCTTTAAGTGTCACCTTCCCAGCTCAGCAGCCCTTAAATGTTTTGGCTGCAATGTCCCTGTAGCAGCTGAGCTGTAGGCATAGTCATGTGACCACAGCACACAGAGCTACTGCAGGACCTGCTCATACAATGGATTCACATATATTCAGTCCTTTTCACCTGTATAGTACAGTTGTTGGTAAATGACTCATCTGTGGCCTGATCATACACACAATTCATAACAGCGCTGGTGAAATCTGGAGAAACACAACGCACCCATTGTTCTCCTAGTTTGTAAATTCTTATTTTGAAGCCAAAACGCCTTACTTGCATTTTCCTTGTGCTGTGGTCATGTGACTATACCTACAGAGCGTGACTCCCGTACTAGCACATGGTGCAGTCCTCTCCCAGCATGCATCTGAGGCAGTAACCTTCTGTAGGCATAGTCATGTGACCACAGCACACAGTTCTCTCCCAGCATGCATCTGAGGCAGTAACTGTACTAGCACATGGCGCAGTCCTCTCCCAGCATGCATCTGAGGCAGTAACCTTCTGTAGGCATAGTCATGTGACCACAGCACACAGTTCTCTCCCAGCATGCATCTGAGGCAGTAACTGTACTAGCACATGGCGCAGACCTCTCCCAGCATGCATCTGAGGCAGTAACCTTCTGTAGGCATCAGGGCTGTGGAGTCGGAGTCAAGGAGTCGGAGCAATTTTGAGGAACCCGGAGTCGTTGATTTCATAAACTGAGGTGTCGGAGTCGGCTGATTTTTGTACAAAATCCACATTCCTGTTAAGTATTAGACTAAGGAGTCGGAGTCAAGGAGTCGGAGCCATTCTGGGTACCTGGAGTCGGAGTGGTGATTTCATAAACTGAGGAGTCAGAGTCAGAGTTGGAGTCAGAAGATTTTTGTACCGACTCCACAGCCCTGGTAGGCATAGTCATGTGACCGCAGCACTTTCAGCCTATTGAAATCAATATGCTGCTTCTGAATAGGTTTGTGTGAAAGAATTCTGAAGCACCGCAGACTCACCTTAAAGAGACGGGGAAAGACGTCTGCCGGCTGTCCTCGTACCACAAATAACCGAGAGCCCAATTTCCGCAGACTGGAATCCAGATCTTCCAGCGATTGTAAGAGGAACCTGCGAGAGAGACAGCAGTCACTACATTATCACGGCATGTTGGATTATTATGGCTCTGTACAATTACCAAGCTGACATCATTGCATTCCAGCGGATCTGGACGATTGGTTAGCTATCAGGGACAACAAGGGATAATTTGCATATTCAGCAGTGATGCATTGTGGGAGACATATGCTCACTCCAACCTCATTAATCGCAAATGCCTTCTGTTTTAAGAAGGCAAACTTTTGTGTTGTGTAACATTGTTTTTCAGTCTCTTTCAGTCTCCCTTACACACTCCTAGAAGTTCTGGTTCACCATGAGCTGCTGGGTACTGTGTACCGCTTACATACGCTCAACGAGGAGCCTGGGATAATTCACTCCAATATGTCTGCATGCACAATGATGGCTTTCCCACGGCGCCACTGCCTCCACAAACCGGCAGCCACTCCCTCCGCAAACCGGCAGCTACTCCCACCGCAAACCAGCAACCACTAACTCCGCAAACCAGCAGCTACTCCCTCCGCAAACCAGCAGCCACTAACTCCGCAAACCCGGCAGTCACCCACCCCACTAACCGGCAGCAACTCCCTCCGCAAACCGGCAGCCCCCCTCCGCAAATCGGGAGCCACTTACCCCCTCCGTTAACCGGCAGCCACCCACCCCCTCCGCTAACCGGCAGCCACTCCCTCCACAGACCCGGCAGCTACTCCCACCGCAAACCAGCAGCCACTAACTCCGCAAACCGGCAGCTACTCCCTCCGCAAACCAGCAGCCACTAACTCCGCAAACCGGCAGCTACTCCCTCCGCAAACCAGCAGCCACTAACTCCGCAAACCCGGCAGTCACCCACCCCACTAACCGGCAGCAACTCCCTCCGCAAATCGGCAGCCCCCCCTCCGCAAATCGGGAGCCACCCACCCCCTCCGCTAACCGGCAGCCACACCCCTTCCTCAAAACGTGAACCGTCCTCTCCGCAAACCGGCAGTGACCCCCTCTGCAAAGCAACAGCCGCAAACCGGCAGCCACTCCCTCTGCAAACCGGCAGCCACCCACCCCCTCCACTAACTGGCAGCAACTTCCTCCGCAAACCGGAAGCCCCCCACCGGCAGCCACCCCCCCCCCTCCGCAAACCAGCAGCTGCCCTCTTCCGCAAACCGGCAGCCACTCCCTCCGCAAAACGTGAGCCGCCCCCTCCGCAAACCAGCAGCTTCAAACCGGCAGCCACTCCCTCCGCAAACCAGCAGCCGCCCCCCTCCGCAAAACGTGAGCCGCCCCCCTCCGCAAACCAGCAGCTTCATACCGGCAGCCCCCCTCCGCAAACTTCCTAAGCCGAAACCTACCTAATGTTATCGTAAGACTTCTAAGGCTACCCATACACTATTCAACCATGGCACTGATCATCTCAAGATCGACATCACGACCGATATTACAGGTTGATCGTGGAAAAAACCCACCTATCCTGATCATGGGATGTCGGCCACGGATAATGGGGGCGTTCCACACCACTGTGTTGCAAGGCACAAGATCACTGAATCGGGTGACAGAGCTATGATGCTTTCCCCATATTACAGCGAGCTACGGCGATCTGATCTGCAAGAATGTCACATTGGGCATACATATAGCAGTGTATGGGCTGCGGAACAGTTCAGGCTTGTTTGGGATTTCGCTTCCGGCCCTCTGAGGGACAAATTTCCTCACTTCCACTCTGACCTTGGAATGGGCAGATCTGTTCTCTGAAAAGCATCAATCCATCCACAATCAGGGCCGGGGCTACCACAGGGGCAAAGGGGGCAATCGCCCCAGGGCCTGTAGGGGCCCCCAAGGGGTATCCACCATCTTAACTGTTGCTCCCTGGGGCCCCTGCAGAGTCTTTGGCAGAGTAGCGTTTCACCTGTGATGGAGGGCAGGTGAGACATTGGCAAAGACTCTGCAGGGGCCCCGGGGAGCCCAGTTACGTTGGGAGGTGATTGGGGAGGGTCAGCAGCCAGCTCAGGGGCCCAGGAGGGAACTTTGGCTGCAACAAAAGGCCCTTAATGTCGCTTTTTGGTGGGTGGTGTCTGTTGGGGGCTCCCAGGCCGCACTGTTACTAGAACCGGCCCCACCCACAATAAATATTCTGTATTGGATGGGAGCTGCAGATGTGAGCCAATCACAGCATTCCCCGACTGCCCCCATAAAGGGCAAGGAAGGCAGGGCTGAAGAACGCATCCTCAGGGCTGGTGGGACAGATGGAGGCGTCCCATGCGGCCGATGCTGAGCGTTTTGCTACCGTGCAGAGGAGCGTTCACTATTGCGTCCCTCTGGTTTGTCACGTCTTCAGCCCCCCCCCCCCCCCCCCCCCCCCCCCCCGGGGGACACAGAAATGCTGACGCTGGACACGGCATGCAGCACCCATCACGAGATGACTGGATCGGCTGCCACGTTTACGCAGGCGCCAGCTGCTGTCACCGTTCATTGAATGGCAGTACAGCCCTTTTAAAGCGGATCCAAGATGAAAAACGAACTATAAACAAGTAACTTGTCTATATATCTTATCTAAAGTTTAGATAGTTTACACAGCAAATCTAGCTGCAAACAGCTTCAACAGTATATGATTATTTCTTCCTGTGATACAATGAGGGCAGCCATGTTCTGTTTGTCACATTACACACAGGCAAGCTGCAACTGCATCTCCAGCCCTCAACCTGTGAAAACTTAATTCCCCTCTCCTTCTCCCCTCTGCCTCTGAATCTCTGGCTAGTAACCTCCTCCTGCCCAGACTGAGCTCCCATAAGCCCTTGCTACAGTGCCAGGGCACAAAAAGGAGCTGTGGGCGAGGCTTGTTTAGTTTATAGGGAATTAGAGTATAAAAACAAAAGGATTTGGCTTGAGGAATGCCCTATAAACTATATGAAAGGAACACAATTATGCAATGAGTAAAAGTTTATCTCAGATCCACTTTAAACCGTGCTTTCCTCAGCCACGGAAAACATGACGCTCACTGCCCGTGTGATCCGCCACAAGCCGATAAATCTACTCCAATTTCTTAGTATGGATTTTATTCAGATGAATTCTCGGATTCAGATCTGGCATCTACAATCCTTTCTCCATATGAGTTGGCTGGATCCCTGCTGCACAAATACAGCTCCAACTGAAAAGGACGGCATAATCGGAGATATAAACACAAGGACAGCAGGCAGCTTTGTGCTAGAAAAGAGGGAGGGAGGATCTCCATTATAGGTGGAAAATCACCTGTACAAGAGCCAAGAAGTGGGCGTGGCTAGAGCGCACGTGCCAAAGTGTAGTACATGCTGCCCCACCCAGTACAAACGCAAACTTCCGGGAGATGCCAGTTATACAAGTTACACCGGGGCTGCCAGCCAACGAGGGAGGTGTCTGAAGGCAAAAGCACCAAAAACGTGCCCCATACAGACGTCCCTTCACATGTCATCTGAGGATACCTACAGTACAGTGACACACACACACACACACACACAGTACACAGACACACACACTGTACACAGACACACACACTGTACACACACACACACACACGCAGTACACACTACAGCTGAACACAATATAGTAACAGGCAATACAGTCACAAGCAGTTCAGCCACAAGAAATACAGCTGCACGCAATATACAGTCACACACAATACAGGTCACTCACTCACTCACACACACACACACGTCACACACACACACGTCACACACACACACGTCACACACACACACACACACACACACACACACACACAAAATACACAGGTCACACACACACAAAATACACAGGTCACACACACACACACACAAAATACAGGTCTCACACACACACACACACACACACACACACACACACACACAAAATACAGGTCACACACACACACACACACACACAAAATACAGGTCACACACACACACACACACACACAAAATACAGGTCACACACACACACACACACACACACACACACACACACAAAATACAGGTCACACACACACACACACACACACAAAATACAGGTCACACACACACACACACACAAAATACAGGTCACACACACACACACAAAATACAGGTCACACACACACACACAAAATACAGGTCACACACACACACAAAATACAGGTCACACACACACACACACACACACACACACAAACAAAATACAGGTCACACACACACACACACAAACAAAATACAGGTCACACACACACACACACACACACAAAATACAGGTCACACACACACACACAAAAACACACACACACACAAAATACAGGTCACACACACACACACAATACAGGTCACACACACACACAATACAGGTCACACACACACACAATACAGGTCACACACACACACAATACAGGTCACACACACAATACAGGTCACACACACACACACACACACACACACACACACACACACACACACAAAATACAGGTCACACACACACACAAAATAGAGGTCACACACACACACAAAAAATACAGGTCACACACACACACAAAATACAGGTCACACACACACAAAATACAGGTCACACGCACAAAATACAGGTCACACACACACACACAATACAGGTCACACACACACAATACAGGTCACACACACACACACAATACAGGTCACACACACAAAAAATACAGGTCACACACACAAAATACAGGTCACACACACAAAATACAGGTCACACACACAAAATACAGGTCACACACACAAAATACAGGTCACACACACAAAATACAGGTCACACACACACACACACACACACACAAAATACAGGTCACACACACACACACACACACACACACACACAAAATACAGGTCACACACACACACACACACAAAATACAGGTCACACACACACAAAATATACAGGTCACACACACACACACAATACAGGTCACACACACACACACACACACACACACACACACACACACACACACACACACACACACACACACACACAATACAGGTGTCACACACACACAATACAGGTCACACACACACACACACACACACACACACACAAAATACAGGTCACACACACACACACACACACACACACACACACACACACACACACACACAAAATACAGGTCACACACACACACACACACAATACAGGTCACACACACACACACACACACACACACACACACAATACAGGTCTCACACACACACACACACACACACACACACACACACAATACAGGTCACACACACACACACACACAATACAGGTCACACACACACACACACACACACAATACAGGTCACACACACACACACACACAATACAGGTCACACACACACACACACACACACACACAATACAGGTCACACACACACACACACACACACACACACACACACAATACAGGTCACACACACACACACACACACACAATACAGGTCACACACACACACACACACACACACACACACACAATACAGGTCACACACACACACACACACACAATACAGGTCACACACACACACACACTACAGGTCACACACACACACAATACAGGTCACACACACACACACACACTACAGGTCACACACACACACACACACACACACACACACACAATACAGGTCACACACACACACACACACACACACACACACAATACAGGTCACACACACACACACACACAATACAGGTCACACACACAATACAGGTCACACACACACACACACACAATACAGGTCACACACACACACACACACAAATACAGGTCACACACACACACACACACAATACAGGTGTCACACACACACAATACAGGTGTCACACACACACACACACACACACACACACACAATACAGGTGTCACACACACACACACACAATACAGGTGTCACACACACACACAATACAGGTCACACACACAGCTGCGCGGTACTGCTAGCACAGGTATACCTTCGGAATGGCACAGACTGGCAGTACTCAAATCATCGTTGCAGGCATTAATGACAGTGACAGGCCTAGACACATTTTCATTACAGACCGTTTGCACATTAAACACAGGTACAGTTACATTTTCATCACAACAGACAGTTTGTACATCAAACTCAGGTGCCTTTGAAGCAGGCACTATTGAACCGGGTACCCTTGAACTGGGCACATTTAACCCACCTCCCCCTGGTGCTCCCCCAAGTGTATAAAGTACCTGGTGGTGGGTGGAGAGTCCGTCTCCTTCCGTGAGCAACAAGGCGGTCGTGGCAGGTTCGTAGTAGGACACAAGCTTGCCCAAATCAGTCCCCAGCAACACAGGGACTGGGAGATCCTTCATAACCCCAACAACCCTTTCTTGGACTCCAACCCCCCAGTCGATCTTCACTCTCGCGTGGGCTATGTGAAAAAGGGTGCCCTCTACTCCAGTAAGGGCATGGGATCGGCTGGAGCTGATGCTCTCCTTTGGCACAAGGTGTGAGTGAACTAACGTGATGTCAGCTCCGGTGTCTCGGAATCCGGTGACAACTTTGCTGTTCACGCTAACAAGTTGCTGCTGGTCGGTTCGGTCGCGGATTTCCTTTCCACGGGCAAACAGAACAAAATCTGATGATCCAGGCTGTGGTTCGCTGGCGGGTTGCCTCTGCTGTGGGTGAGGTACAGGTGATACAGGTGCTGGTGGTGTCTGTCTCCGCTCCGGACAGTCGAATTTCATGTGTCCGGGCTGGCAGCAGTAGTGACAGGTGACCTCTCCAGGCGCTGCAGGCCTGGGTGCAGCAGCTGCGCTGGGTGGCCTCTGTGGCTGACGGCTCACAAGGGCAGGAGAGTCTGCCGGGGTATTGGGCTGACCTCCTCTCCAGCTGGATGGGACAGTTATGCGTGTATCAGACACCCGGGTAGTTGCAAAGGTCTCAGTGAGGTCTGCAGCGACAGTTGCTGACTCAGGCTTGCGCTCAAGCACAAACTGTCGTACATCAGCAGGGCAAATTATTATTATTATTATTATTATTATTATTTTTTATTTATATAGCGCCAACATATTCCGCAGCGCTTTACAAAGCACAATAAGACGACAAGGGGAACATAGATACAACTAACAAATATACAGCAGAGTTCCAAGCAGCACAAATATTGTTACAAAAACAGTAAACATTAGGAGGATGACCCTGCCCTTGCGAGCTTACAATCTAATGGGTAGTGGGGGACACACTAGGTAAGGGGGTGGAGGATGGAGGAGGCAGTGATTCTTTGCCTCTGATTACATTGTGACAAATAAGTAAATAAAGGGCTATAGAATGTTATAAGCTTGTCTGAAAAGGTGTGTTTTAAGAGTGCGTTTGAAGATGTCCAGGTTTGGAGCATGACGTACAGGCTGTGGAAGAGAGTTCCAGATAAGGGCTGATGCTCGTGTAAAGTCCTGGATGCGAGCATGAGAGGAGGTGATCAGCTTAGAGGCCAGGAGAATTTCTTGGGAGGAACGAAGGTTGCGGGAGGGACAATATCTTGAGATTAGTGAGGAGATGTATGGAGGAGACAACTCGTGGAGGGCTTTGTATGTTAGAGTCAGGAGTTTGAACTGGATCCTCTGGGTAATGGGTAACCAGTGGAGAGAATGGCACAGTGGGGCTGCATCAGAAGAGCGTGTGGAAAGGTGATTGAGGCGGGCCGCTGCATTTAGAAGGGATTGGAGAGGAGCTAGCCTGTTTTTTGGTAGGCCACAGAGCAGGGTGTTGCAGTAGTCTAGGCGGGAGATGATTAAGGCATGAACAAGCATTTTGGTGGCCTCTTGTGTGATGTTCAGAAATTGTTCGAGGACCATAAGACCCTTTGGTGAGGCCTAGAGTCCACTGGCGGAGTGTGGTGAGCAAGCTGCTGACCACATCTCGGTAAGAATCAGAAGACTTTTTCTGCCATGCCCTGAACTTTTTGCGATAAGCTTCTGGCGTCAGCTGGTATTTAGTAATGATAGAGTCTTTTATAGCGGCATAATCATTATCTTTCTCCGCAGGTAACTCTGCGAAAGCATCAAGCGCTTTGTAGCGCAGCAAAGGTGTCAGATGTCTGGCCCACTGGTCTTGGGACAGACGATACTGACGGCATGCTTTTTCAAAAGACCGCAGAAACAAGTCAAATGTCTTTTTCAATATTAGCAAATTTAAATTTTGCACTTACGGGTGGTGCAGCTCCTTCAGCAGGGAGGCTGGGCGGGGAAATCCGGCTGGCCTGTTGAACTTTTGCCAGGTTCAGCTCATGCTGTCGTTGGAGCTCCCGTTCCGTAGCAGCCGCTTGCCATGCCCGTTCCTCCCGTGCTTCTGCAGCCAAGCATTCGGCAGATTGGCGCTCCTCACGCATGTACTGCAGGTACTTGTCCAGGTCAGTCTCCATCAGCTTTCGTAATGCCTGCTCATTACCGGGTCAGTACAAACGGACAGTCCAGTACTGGCCGTTTCCAGGCGAGTACTTGCAGAAACTCTGGGATTGGGGTCCACACTGACAGTCTCTGGCGTAACTGTTGCAACAGGGCCCGCAGGATGCTCAACCTCTGTACGCTCAGAATCTTCAGTCTCTGGTTCCCCTTGATTTGGGTCAGATGGGCTGATAGCCACTTCAGCAGACACATCCTGCTCCCGCAGTTGCTGGGTATTCCATTGAAACAAGTCATTTACCATGTCCTGTTTGTTCTTGCGGAGGGTGTCAATGCCCCGCAGCTGACAAAGATTTTCCACGTCTGATACGGCCATGAGCTTGTAATTCCCGGACATTTTCACGCCAAATAAAATAAAACTTTTGGGGAGGGGTACTGGCTACACAGTCTCTCTGTATATATAAAAAATATATATTGCCTTCCAGCTACACCAACGAATTAGTTCGTTTCTGGGTAGCGCTAGCGCTATCTTAGATACTTTAAGCACAACACAGGTCCCAACCGCTGCCAAACACTGTCACAGGAGCCCTGGTGGCCAGACCGCAAATTGCCTTCCAATCGGTTTCAGCACGCAGACCATGCAAGCTTTGGTCGTGATCTTTGCGCAGAAACCGACAGAAATATGGGCATCAGTCCGACCAGAATGGAGACTGAGGTACGGTAATTACAACTTTACACACTAGTTCAGGGTATAACTGCCACCACCTCTGTTACCATGGGACAGAGGAGCCGCTGACTGTGAGCCTAGATCTACAAATAAAAACGGTTAAACACACTCTATTCTGTCTAGCGAACCACAATACCATAGTAGCGTCTCTTCAGAGACCTGGGATCAGTTTCTGTGTATGCTGAATAATAGGGTAGCTGGAATAACTGACGATAGCATCGGTTTATTGAAAGCAATATAAATAATATATACAGAAAATTATTAAAATCAACAATTGAGACATGAGATAACAGTATGAAAATAAAAAGGGAGAAAAAAAAATACTTAGTTCCTGGAAAGATGTCCTTTTGTGGGAAAAAACTTGTAAAGTTCTTGGTTTCAATCAGAGTTCAGACCAGGTGGATGCCAGCATATCCTCAAGCTGGCACAGATGAAATCAGGATGATGTTTCAGGGTGGAGGACACTGAGTTTGGCTCCTCTGCCATTCTTATGCCCCTGATCCAGTAGGAGGGAGTGAGGGCGGGAGCCACACACCCCCTTAGAAGATGAGATGAGTCCTCCCCTTGTCCTGGGGACCAGAAATCATATCTAACCATATATGGGCTCTATCTCACAGAACCGTACAGGTCAGGGCAGATTTACTAACATTTTCAGGTCTGTCTCGATTTACCCAGCAGCCTGATACCAAACATGAGGGGTGGGACCCCTGTGGTATCATCAGGGCACTTTCAAACTGCCTAACTGGCAGTCTTTACCTCAGAATGTTCTGAAATTTCCTCAGAACGAGCGCCAGCGAGGGCCCATCATGCTCTGTTAGTTTGGAGGGTCTGCCAGCCTGGCAACACAGAAAATATGACACATATAGCAGTTTATGGAATATGATATACCTCTGGGATTTACAGTAGGTCATTCCTAGGTGACTGTTCTTTCAAGCTTGTGGCAGCAAGCTACGTGTCAGCTCCCCTGCTGGGAGGGAGCCAGAATGTCTGACTTTTCCGCAACTAAATTGCTTCTGCCATCCTGCTTATCAACGATACCTGATGGATGGGCCATCTGCACAGCTTGAAGCCAGGGACACTCTGCAGCAGGCTTGTGCCTTTTGGTGGAAGGAGGGAAAGGACTGTCTTTATTTAAAAAAAGAAAAACCAGGGATGCCGGTTTCTGATTACTGCAATGGCTGCACAAATTTAGCCAGAGAGCGATCAGAAATTGGACTGTGCGGATCCTTCCAATTCGCCCGCGTTTCTCACTGTTCCGTGACAGTAGTTTATTACACTTCCAGCACATTCTGATTATTCTGCCAAAGGCAGGCTTATCAGTTAGCAGCAAATTAAGTGAAAAGTGTGGCTTTTAACCCTTGAAAACAAGTCAGTTTTACATGTTAATTTTATGATGTTTTTAATGCTTAATGCCTGGTAGACACAATAAGATTTTCTATCAGATTTACTGTCAGATAAATTATTTCCAACATGTCCAATCTGACTTCTGACCATTGTTTCATAGGAGTGAACAGAAAGTCGATCGGAATTCAGATTGGACATGTTGGAAATAATTGATCTGGCTACAAATCTGCCAGAAAATCTCATTGTGTGTACCAGGCATTAGACAATAGGTGAAATATGACGACAATGCCAATAAGTTATTTCCGATAAGTTACAAAAATGGTCCTCATGCACGATTATGAATGGGTAAATTGAATGGCGTTCCTGTCCTGCAGGAAGTGACATCACAGGTATGGGTGAGTTGTATGGCATTCCTGTCCTGCAGGAAGTGACATCACAGGTATGGGTGAGTTGTATGGCGTTTCTGCCCTGCAGGAAGTGACATCACAAGTATGGGTGAGTTGTATGGCGGGCCAGCAAAGCATTGAATAATAATGAGGGGGTGGGGTGGGTGAGTTGTATCCAGTGGCGTACCTAGGGCATTTGGCACCCGGTGCTGGGTATTAAAAGACACCCCCCCCCCCTAAAAAAATTAAAAATGGGCGTGGCCACAACCTGTGGCGTGCTTTGTGGCAAAAATGGGCGTTGTCATGACCGGATGAGGGCGGAGTTAACTGTAATTTAAAGTCTTAGCTAGTATAGTTGCCCCAGTATACAGTGGAGGAAATAATTATTTGACCCCTCACTGATTTTGTAAGTTTGTCCAATGACAAAGAAATGAAAAGTCTCAGAACAGTATCATTTCAATGGTAGGTTTATTTTAACAGTGGCAGATAGCACATCAAAAGGAAAATCGAAAAAATAACCTTAAATAAAAGATAGCAACTGATTTGCATTTCATTGAGTGAAATAAGTTTTTGAACCCCTACCAACCATTAAGAGTTCTGGCTCCCACAGAGTGGTTAGACACTTCTACTCAATTACTCACCCTCATTAAGGACACCTGTCTTAACTAGTCACCTGTATAAAAGACACCTGTCCACAGAATCAATCAAGCAGACTCCAAACTCTCCAACATGGGAAAGACCAAAGAGCTGTCCAAGGATGTCAGAGACAAAATTGTAGACCTGCACAAGGCTGGAATGGGCTACAAAACCATTAGCAAGAAGCTGGGAGAGAAGGTGACAACTGTTGGTGCGATTGTTCGAAAATGGAAGGAGCACAAAATGACAATCAATCGACCTCGCTCTGGGGCTCCACGCAAGATCTCACCTCGTGGGGTGTCAATGGTTCTGAAAAAAGGTGAAAAAGCATCCTAGAACTACACGGGAGGAGTTAGTGAATGACCTCAAATTAGCAGGGACCACAGTCACCAAGAAAACCATTGGAAACACATTACACCGCAATGGATTAAAATCCTGCAGGGCTCGCAAGGTCCCCCTGCTCAAGAAGGCACATGTGCAGGCCCGTCTGAAGTTTGCCAATGAACACCTGAATGATTCTGTGAGTGACTGGGAGAAGGTGCTGTGGTCTGATGAGACCAAAATAGAGCTCTTTGGCATTAACTCAACTCGCTGTGTTTGGAGGAAGAAAAATGCTGCCTATGACCCCCAAAACACCGTCCCCACCGTCAAGCATGGGGGTGGAAACGTTTTGCTTTGGGGGTGTTTTTCTGCTAAGGGCACAGGACAACTTAATCGCATTAACGGGAAAATGGACGGAGCCATGTACCGTTAAATCCTGAACGATAACCTCCTTCCCTCTGCCAGGAAACTGAAAATGGGTCGTGGATGGGTGTTCCAGCACGACAATGACCCAAAACATACAGCAAAGGCAACAAAGGAGTGGCTCAAGAAGAAGCACATTAAGGTCATGGAGTGGCCTAGTCAGTCTCCGGACCTTAATCCAATAGAAAACCTATGGCGGGAGCTCAAGCTCAGAGTTGCACAGAGGCAGCCTCGAAACCTTAGGGATTTAGAGATGATCTGCAAAGAGGAGTGGACCAACATTCCTCCTAAAATGTGTGCAAACTTGGTCATCAATTACAAGAAACGTTTGACCTCTGTGCTTGCAAACAAGGGTTTTTCCACTAAGTATTAAGTCTTTTATTGTTAGAGGGTTCAAAAACTTATTTCACTCAATGAAATGCAAATCAGTTGCTATCTTTTATTTAAGGTTATTTTTTTGATTTTCCTTTTGATGTGCTATCTGCCACTGTTAAAATAAACCTACCATTGAAATGATACTGTTCTGAGACTTCATTTCTTTGTCATTGGACAAACTTACAAAATCAGTGAGGGGTCAAATAATTATTTTCTCCACTGTAGTTGCCCCCAGTGAAGCTAGTATAGTTGCCCCCAGTGAAACTAGTTGCCCCCAATGAAGTTAGTATAGCTGCCCCCAGTATAGCTGGTATAGCTGCCCCCAGTATAGCTGGTATAGCTGCCCCCAGTATAGCTGGTATAGCTGCCCCCAGTATAGCTGGTATAGCTGCCCCCAGTATAGCTGGTATAGCTGCCCCCAGTATAGCTAGTATAGCTGCCCCCAATATAGCTAGTATAGCTGCCCCCAGTATAGATGCCCCAGGAGGGGCAAGCAGCGCTAGAAGGGGCAGTCGGGGCAGCGGTGGGGAGGGGGGAAATATCCCCCCCCTCCCTCACCTGGGACCCCTCCTTCTGCCTCTCTCCCCCTCCATAGATTAGCGGTGGCAAGTGCGGGCTCGGCGGCGGGGAGACAAGCGGAGAATTACCCACCACTTCCGCGTTCCAAGCGCCGGCAGCGTCATGTCGTCACAGATCTCCGCCTTCAATGCCGCCCACTGTGCTTCCGCTAATCAGGAAGCACAGTGGGCGGCTTTTAAGGCGGAGATCTGTGACGACATGACGCTGCCAGTGCTTGGATCACGGAAGTGGTGAGTAATTCTCCGCTTGTCTCCCCGCCGCCAAGCCCGCACTTGACACCGCTAATCTACGGAGGGGGAGAGAGGCAGAAGGAGGTGTCCCAGGTGAGGAAGGGGGGGCTATATTTCCCCCCTCCCCACCACTGCCCCTCCTAGCGCTGCTGCTTCCTCCTCCTGCTCTGCTGCTGTGGGGGGGTCGTGGCGACACCCCCCTAGCTGTCTGTCACCCGGTGCGCCACACCCCCCTGCGCCCTACAGTAGGAACACCACTGGTTGTATGGCGTTCCTGTCCTGCAGGAAGTGACATCACAGGTATGGGTGAGTCGTATGGAGTTCCTGCCCTGCAGGAAGTGACATCACACGTATGGGTGAATTGTATGGCGTTCCTGCCCTGCAGGAAGTGACATCACAAGTATGGGTGAGTTGTATGGCGTTCCTGTCCTGCAGGAAGTGACATCGCACATATGGGCGAGTTGTATGGCCTTCCTGTCCTGCAGGAAGTGACATCGCACGTATGGGCGAGTTGTATGGCGTTCCTGTCCTGCAGGAAGTGACATCGCACGTATGGGTGAGTTGTATGGCGGGCCAGCAAAGCATTGAATAATAATGAGGGGGTGGGATCACACACTCCCAGCTCTCTAGTCCCGTCTGTCAACAGCAGAAAGACAGACTGTTAATTCACAGAGAGGGAAGCAAGTGTAAAGTGTGTGAGGAGTTATCACCTGGCCTGAGCTGTGGTTATGGGGAGTGTTACTACTGATTGCCATATAAAGTGAAGCATTCTGAGCTGCCTGCTTTATTATGTACAGGTTTATGCAGCAGGGGACTCAGTATAGAGAGAAATATACACAGCAGATATACACAGTTTTAGAGTTTGGCCAGTCGGTGGTCACTGCAACACGATCCCGCTCCCATCGATGGGAGCATCCTGCGTAGTACAAGACAGGGCTGTGGAGTCGGAACAAAAATCCATCGACTGACTCCTCAGGTTAGGATTCCACCGACTCCTCAGCCCTGGTGCGAGATTGTCTCTTACTGCACAGGACTCTCCCAGCAACGGGGGACCAGGGGATCATTTTGTCCCGACGCGGGTACAGGGCGGCTGCAGGGGGCTGGTAGAAGCCCCAGGTAAGTTTCACTTTTTTTTTTTTTTTTTTTAATTAAGTTAAGGTTTCCTTCACAGAAAACTCCAGCTTTGGGCTCTATTCATAAAACCTTACCGCAAGTTTTCCGCTCAAAACAGCGGATTTTCCCGTCCATTTAGCAAAGTAGGCATTCATAAAAGCTGTTCCCGCATGAAAATCTACAATCCCCCAGCAGAGCGAGAAATTTCCGCCTTCTCCAGTGTTTTTCTAGATTTATCTAGAAAAAAGTAACAAAATGGCCATTTATAACGATTAGAGGAAGCGGTATGTGGACGGGAAATACCGCTTCCTCTGATTTTGCGGATTACATACAAGTGAATGGGACAGACCTCCCAGAGAGAGCAGCGCACGGAGGGACTCTGTCGGCTGAAGTGTTTCCGCATGCCTTCCGACAGCTTACCGCCAGCTTTCAGCGGGAGATCTCCGCTCTTGCATCGCAGCTTTCAAGATTTTTTTGAATGACCACGCAGAAGTGTAAAATACCGCTGCGGTATTTTACCTCTACGAGTATTTACGCCACAAGTTTTTTATGAATAGAGCCCTTTATAGGTAAGATGATAAATTACAAGTCATGTTTCTTTTTAAACACACACAAAAAAAATAAAAATGGAGGGGATAATGTCACAGGCAGAAGATTACCCCTTAGTCGGGGGTCTCCCCTCCAGCTGGCCAATCCCCGGACTCTCTACGGGCCATTCACACTAGAAGCGCTTTTCTGAGCGTTTTGCGATTGATTAGCCTTTTTGAAAATCGCTCCTATTCACTTTCATAAAAATAGCTGTAAAAATCTCCACGATTTTCACATACGCAAAATCGCACCAATTTTTCCACAAATTTTATGAAAGTGAATAGGAGCGATTTTAAAAACGCTAATCACAAAACGCTCAGAAAAGCGCTTCTAGTGTGAATGGGCTCAAATAGACACTAACTAATCTCTCTGGTCAGGTGCTCTCTCCCAGGTACCAGGTCACCCCTCTCTGGTCAGGTGCTCTCTCCCAGGTACCAGGTCACCCCTCTCTGGTCAGGTGCTCTCTCCCAGGTACCAGGTCACCCCTCTCTGGTCAGGTGCTCTCTCCCAGGTACCAGGTCACCCCTCTCTGGTCAGGTGCTCTCTCCCAGGTACCAGGTCACCCCTCTCTGGTCAGGTGCTCTCTCCCAGGTACCAGGTCACCCCTCTCTGGTCAGGTGCTCTCTCCCAGGTACCAGGTCACCCCTATCTGGTCAGGTGCTCTCTCACAGGTACCAGGTCCCCCCTCTCTGGTCAGGTGCTCTCAGACAGGTCACCCCTCTCTGGTCAGGTGCTCTCTCCCAGGTCCCCCCTCTCTGGTCAGGTGCTCTCTGACAGGGGCTCTCTCCCCCTCTTACCTCCATCGGTTGATCCCCCCGGGGGAGGAGGCAGCGAACCAGGGGTCCAGGATGTAGACACAGCGCACAGAGCGGGCGCCCCGCACAGCTGCCTGCAGAGCCGGGTTATCGTGCAGCCGGAGCCCCTTCCGGAACCAGTGCAGAGAGCTCACACCAGACACCTCCATCTCCCAGCCCAGACACACGAGACTGCTGCTGCGGCTACACGAGATAGCCGGCCCCGCCCCGCTCTGCCATAGGCTACAAGCACACTGAGGGGGCGGGGCCGGCAGCCTTCACATGCCAGCCTTGTGTGCGGCGCCAGGGTCTGCCGGGGTGTCTGCGTGTATGCGTGTATGCGTGTATGCGTGTATGCGTGTATGTAGAGATGCGAAGTTCGGATCTTTTCAATGATCCGGATGATTCGAATCGGATCATTGAAAAGATCCGGATCTTTGATCCGAATCTCGGATCATTCGGGGGTGAAATGACTAGCAGGACAGGAGAAGGGGAGGGGGGTGGACACACAGAGAAGGGGAGAAGATGGACAGAGGGCAGGGAGTGGACAGAGAAGAGAGGAGGGACGAGCAGAGAGCAGAAATGTTTGGACACAATACCCACATGCTGCAATCATATGCTTTACATGTATTTCACCTATATGTTCATCTGTATACTTTGAATGCAAACGTCTCACAGTGAAAGAAAGCATTCCGCAATGGCTATCATTCATAAAGGAGCTGTCGGTAAGGGGAATCAATGCGGGAAAACACCGCTGGCGGTGTTTTAGACTTCTGGGTGGCATTCATAAAAAAGTATCCATGTGCGGTAGCAGTGCGGAGATTCCCCGAACTAGGCTGGCGGTAGGCTTGCGGACAGGCCCGGCCCTAGACTTTTTGCTGCCTGAGGCAAGCTTTAAGCTACGCCGCAGGAAGTGACGTCAGTGGAGCGCACGTTGGAACGAGGAAGAGGTGAGTGATCCCCGCCCGTTGCCTCTTACAGCTCCAGCCAGCCAGCCAGCCACGCAACTTTTTAAAGCTGGAGGGGAGCGGAGGATGGGGGACCCAGGCGAGGGAGGGGGGGTCCGGCCCCCCTCCCCGCCGCTAGGCCCAATACCCCCTTCCTGCCCGCTATCCCCTCCAGCTCGGGCGGCACTTCACACCCACGGACGGGCGGGTGCCGCCCCCCAAGAAGTGCCGCCTGAGGCAAAAGTTTCACCCCGCCTCATGGGCGGGCCGGCCCTGATTGCGGAGACACGGAAGCTGCTGAGTTGATACATTTCTCTGTGTTCCGCTCTGCTGCAGCTGCCTGGGAGGTCTGTGTGTCTCCATTCACTTACATTGGTATCGCCACATCAGAGTGAGCGGTACTTCCCGACCTTACACCGCTTGCGGTGATCTTTATGAATTAACATTTTGCTACATTTGTACCGATAATCACCGCACAATTTATCACTCTGCTCGGTGGCATACCTCCCAACATTTCAATGTCCCAAAACGGGACAATTAGGCCACACCCCTGGCCACGCCCCCAACCCCCTAGTCACGCCCACCCCAGGTGAAAAAAAAGTTTTGTTTTTTTTAAATAATTTTGTTATTAAATTACTCCCAAATGGGAGGGTGCCGGGGTGGTGGTGGTGAGGAGGAGGAGGGGGGTGGCCAGGCAGAGAGAGGGGGGAAAAAAAGCCGATCGAGGCACCAGCCATCATTATCCTTCTCCCTCCCTCCTAATGTGTCCCCCAGTGTCCCCTTCCCCCGCACAGTAATATGGGCAGCGGAGCGGGCAGTGAGTCTTACCACTGCCTCTTCGCTGCGTACCGGGATCTCCTCTGATCTTCTCGCTTCCTGTGACGTCACAGGAAGCAGGAAGGAAGATCAGAGGAGATCCCGGTACGCAGCGAAGAGGCAGTGGTAAGACTCACTGCCCGCTCCGCTGCCCATAATTACTGTGCGGGGGGGAAGGGGACACTGGGGGACACATTAGGAGGGAGGGAGGGAGGGAGAAATAAATAGCGGCGGCAATTCATCCCGCATGCAGATCCCCGGGGCTGGTGCCTCGATCAATTTTTTTCCTTCTCTCTGCCCAGCGGCCGGGACAGAAGGGGGGCAGCGCGGGATGGCGGGAGGGGCCCCCCAAATCGGTACAGTCCCGATCAAATCGGGACTGTTGGGGACTATGCGGTGGTGTCATTTTTTCATGCGGAAAGAGCCTTTATGAATGCTGACTTTGCCGAGTGTTCGGTAAAGTCAGCTGTTTTAAGCATTTCCGCATGTGGAAATGCTTTATGAATGATAGCCAATGTGTCCTTTTCTCACCTCCAACACTCATCATAAATGTAGGGAGAAGTGAAGTGCAGCTGTATAGAGCAGTGTGCAGGAGGATCATATTGCCCTGCAATCACAGTGCCTACCCTGTCATTCTAGCCCAGCACGCTGTCTGCAGAGTTACTGAGCTGTGCTTCTGAGCCAAAACTTTCCCATTTGTTCACTGTGCAGCACTACGGAACAGACAGCCTAAAATCAGCAGCACATTATAGCCAGTACGTGTGCTCTACACATATCTGGCAGTGGCACCCATGTCCCCTCTCTCATCTACCTGTCCCTGCAAGGCTGGCTCCCCTCTAACTGATCGATCCATCTCTACTCTGCTCAGTGGCGTCCCTACCATGGGGCGGCCAGGAGCGCTCCGCTCCGGGTGTCAGCTCCAGGGGGGGTGTCATCAAGGCCTCCCCAGAAGCCTTGATGACACAGGAGGGGAAGCAGCGCTGAAGGAGGGGTGGCAGCGTCGGCGGGGAGGGGGGAAATGCCCCCCCACATCTCCCTCACCTGGGTCCCCTCCTTCGGCGCTTCCCCTCCACGGGCGCCGGCGGCAACGGGCACTGACAGGGCGGCTGATAGCCGCCCTCAGTTTACCCGAGCAGGGCTACGGGAAGATGGCCGCCGAAGCCCGCACTGGAGACAAAAATAGACGACAAGATGGCCGCCGACGCCATCTTGCCGTCTATTTTTGTCTCCAGTGCGGGCTTCGGTGGCCATCTTCCCGTAGCCCTGCACTGATGACGCAGCAGGAGACGGCGCGGGACATTCAAGAGGAGCTGCGGAGGCTGCCTGGGATTCGGAAGAGAGGTTTCATCTGCAGGTAAGTGAATGGTTTTTTTTTTCTTTTACAGGCCACCCACCTACCCACCGCTGCTGCCCACCACCTACCCACCACTGCTGCCCACCTACCCACCAGGCTACCCACCGCTGCTGCCCACCTACCCACCACTGCTGCCCACCTACCCACCGCTGCTGCCCACCACCTACCCACCACTGCTGCCCACCTACCCACCAGGCTACCCACCGCTGCTGCCCACCTACCCACCACTGCTGCCCACCTACCCACCAGGCTACCCACCGCTGCTGCCCACCTACCCACCGCTGCTGCCCACCTACCAAGCAGGCTACCCAGCAGGCTACCCACCGCTGCTGCCCACCGCTGCTGCCCACCACTGCTAGCAGGCTACCCACCACTGCTGCCCACCTACCCACCGCTGCTGCCCACCTACCCACCACTGCTGCCCACCTACCCACCACTGCTTCCCACCTACCCACCAGGCTACCCACCGCTGCTGCCCACCTACCCACCGCTGCTGCCCACCTACCCACCACTGCTGCCCACCTACCCACCAGGCTACCCAGCAGGCTACCCACCGCTGCTGCCCACCACTGCTAGCAGGCTACCCACCACTGCTGCCCACCTACCCACCACTGCTGCCCACCTACCCACCGCTGCTGCCCACCTACCCACCACTGCTGCCCACCTACCCACCAGGCTACCCAGCAGGCTACCCACCGCTGCTGCCCACCTACCCACCACTGCTGCCCACCTACCCAGCAGGCTACCCACCACTGCTGCCCACCTACCCACCACTGCTGCCCACCTACCCACCAGGCTACCCAGCAGGCTGCCCATCTACCCACCACTGCTGCCTACCTACCCACCAGGCTACCCAGCAGGCTACCCACCACTGCTGCCCACCTACCCACCACTGCTGCCCACCTATCCACCACTGCTGCCCACCTACCCACCGCTGCTGCCCACCTACCCACCAGGCTACCCACCACTGCTGCCCACCTACCCACCACTGCTGCCCACCTACCCACCAGGCTACCCAGCAGGCTGCCCATCTACCCACCACTGCTGCCTACCTACCCACCAGGCTACCCAGCAGGCTACCCACCACTGCTGCCCACCTACCCACCACTGCTGCCCACCTATCCACCACTGCTGCCCACCTACCCACTGCTGCTGCCCACCTACCCACCACTGCTGCCCACCTACCCACCAGGCTACCCACCACTGCTGCCCACCTACCCACCACTGCTGCCCACCTACCCACCAGGCTACCCAGCAGGCTGCCCACCTACCCACCAGGCTACCCACCACTGCTGCCCACCTACCCACCGCTGCTGCCCACCTACCCACCACTGCTGCCCTCCTACCCACCAGGCTACCCAGCAGGCTGCCCATCTACCCACCAGGCTACCCACCACTGCTGCCCACCTACCTACCACTGCTACCCACCTACCCACTGCTGCCCACCTACCCACCACTGCTGCCCACCTACCCACCACTGCTGCCCACCTACCCACCAGGCTACCCAGCAGGCTACCCACCGCTGCTGCCCACCACTGCTAGCAGGCTACCCACCACTGCTGCCCACCTACCCACCACTGCTGCCCACCTACCCACCGCTGCTGCCCACCTACCCACCACTGCTGCCCACCTACCCACCAGGCTACCCAGCAGGCTACCCACCGCTGCTGCCCACCTACCCACCACTGCTGCCCACCTACCCAGCAGGCTACCCACCACTGCTGCCCACCTACCCACCACTGCTGCCCACCTACCCACCAGGCTACCCAGCAGGCTGCCCATCTACCCACCACTGCTGCCTACCTACCCACCAGGCTACCCAGCAGGCTACCCACCACTGCTGCCCACCTACCCACCACTGCTGCCCACCTATCCACCACTGCTGCCCACCTACCCACCGCTGCTGCCCACCTACCCACCAGGCTACCCACCACTACTGCCCACCTACCCACCACTGCTGCCCACCTACCCACCAGGCTACCCAGCAGGCTGCCCATCTACCCACCACTGCTGCCTACCTACCCACCAGGCTACCCAGCAGGCTACCCACCACTGCTGCCCACCTACCCACCACTGCTGCCCACCTATCCACCACTGCTGCCCACCTATCCACCACTGCTGCCCACCTACCCACTGCTGCTGCCCACCTACCCACCACTGCTGCCCACCTACCCACCAGGCTACCCACCACTGCTGCCCACCTACCCACCACTGCTGCCCACCTACCCACCAGGCTACCCAGCAGGCTGCCCACCTACCCACCAGGCTACCCACCACTGCTGCCCACCTACCCACCGCTGCTGCCCACCTACCCACCACTGCTGCCCTCCTACCCACCAGGCTACCCAGCAGGCTGCCCATCTACCCACCAGGCTACCCACCACTGCTGCCCACCTACCTACCACTGCTACCCACCTACCCACTGCTGCCCACCTACCCACCACTGCTGCCCACCTACCCACCACTGCTGCCCACCTACCCACCAGGCTACCCAGCAGGCTGCCCACCTACCCACCAGGCTACCCAGCAGGCTGCCCACCTACCCACCACTGCTGCCCACCTACCCACCACTGCTGCCCACCTATCCACCACTGCTGCCCACCTATCCACCACTGCTGCCCACCTACCCACTGCTGCTGCCCACCTACCCACCACTGCTGCCCACCTACCCACCAGGCTACCCACCACTGCTGCCCACCTACCCACCACTGCTGCCCACCTACCCACCAGGCTACCCAGCAGGCTGCCCACCTACCCACCAGGCTACCCACCACTGCTGCCCACCTACCCACCGCTGCTGCCCACCTACCCACCGCTGCTGCCCACCTACCCACCACTGCTGCCCTCCTACCCACCAGGCTACCCAGCAGGCTGCCCATCTACCCACCAGGCTACCCACCACTGCTGCCCACCTACCTACCACTGCTACCCACCTACCCACTGCTGCCCACCTACCCACCACTGCTGCCCACCTACCCACCACTGCTGCCCACCTACCCACCAGGCTACCCAGCAGGCTGCCCACCTACCCACCAGGCTACCCAGCAGGCTGCCCACCTACCCACCACTGCTGCCCTCCTACCCACCACTGCTGCCCACCTACCCACCACTGCTGCCCACCTACCCACCAGGCTACCCAGCAGGCTACCCACCGCTGCTGCCCACCGCTGCTGCCCACCACTGCTAGCAGGCTACCCACCACTGCTGCCCACCTACCCACCTACCCACCACTGCTGCCCACCTACCCACCGCTGCTGCCCACCTACCCACCACTGCTGCCCACCTACCCACCAGGCTACCCACCGCTGCTGCCCACCTACCCACCGCTGCTGCCCACCTACCCACCGCTGCTGCCCACCTACCCACCACTGCTGCCCACCTACCCACCAGGCTACCTAGCAGGCTACCCACCGCTGCTGCCCACCACTGCTAGCAGGCTACCCACCACTGCTGCCCACCTACCCACCGCTGCTGCCCACCTACCCACCACTGCTGCCCACCTACCCACCAGGCTACCCACCGCTGCTGCCCACCTACCCACCACTGCTGCCCACCTACCCAGCAGGCTACCCACCACTGCTGCCCACCTACCCACCACTGCTGCCCACCTACCCACCAGGCTACCCAGCAGGCTGCCCATCTACCCACCACTGCTGCCTACCTACCCAGCAGGCTACCCACCACTGCTGCCCACCTATCCACCACTGCTGCCCACCTATCCACCACTGCTGCCCACCTACCCACCGCTGCTACCCACCAGGCTACCCACCACTGCTGCCCACCTACCCACCACTGCTGCCCACCTACCCACCAGGCTACCCAGCAGGCTGCCCATTTACCCACCACTGCTGCCTACCTACCCACCAGGCTACCCAGCAGGCTACCCACCACTGCTGCCCACCTACCCACCACTGCTGCCCACCTATCCACCACTGCTGCCCACCTACCCACCACTGCTGCCCACCTACCCACCAGGCTACCCACCACTGCTGCCCACCTACCCACCACTGCTGCCCACCTACCCACCAGGCTACCCAGCAGGCTGCCCACCTACCCACCAGGCTACCCACCACTGCTGCCCACCTACCCACCGCTGCTGCCCACCTACCCACCACTGCTGCCCTCCTACCCACCAGGCTACCCAGCAGGCTGCCCATCTACCCACCAGGCTACCCACCACTGCTGCCCACCTACCCACCACTGCTACCCACCTACCCACTGCTGCCCACCTACCCACCACTGCTGCCCACCTACCCACCACTGCTGCCCACCTACCCACCAGGCTACCCAGCAGGCTGCCCACCTACCCACCAGGCTACCCAGCAGGCTGCCCACCTACCCACCACTGCTGCCCACCTACCCACCACTGCTACCCAGCAGGCTGCCCACCTACCCACCAGGCTACCCAGCAGGCTGCCCACCTACCCACCACTGCTGCCCACCTACCCCCCACTGCTACCCAGCAGGCTGCCCACCTACCCACCACTGCTACCCAGCAGGCTGCCCACCTACCCACCACTGCTGCCCCCCTACCCACCAGGCTACCCACCATGCTACCCACCTACCCACCACTGCTGCCCACCTACCCACCAGGCTACTCAGCAGGCTGCCCACCTACCCACCACTGCTGCCCCCCTACCCACCACTGCTACCCAGCAGGCTGCCCACCTACCCACTAGGCAATCAGGCTGCTCACCCTTAACCACCTACCCACCAGGCTATCAGCTTGCCAACACTCAAATCTGCTACCGATATTGTGTATTTTGTGGTCAGATCTGCTACCGACATTGTGTATTTTGTGGTCAGATTAACTGCCGACATTGTGTATTTTGTGGTCAGTTTAACTACCGTCATTGTGTATTTTGTGGTCAGTTTTTTTTTCTGGTCAAATCTGCCGACATGATTGAATGTATTTTCTTGTGAAATCTGCTCACATAACGTGTAATGTCTGGTGAAATGTTCTCGCATTACGTGTATTTTATGTTGAAAGCTTCTGACATTTTGTGTATTTTCTGGAGAAAAGCTGCGCAATGATGTGAATTTTCTGGAGGAAGGTTGACTAAAACTTGGGTGCACTTTTAAATTAGCTCCGCCCCATCTGGTCATAGCCACGCCCATTTTTTCGCCGAGGCGCGCTTCGCGCGCCGCAGGTGGTGGTCCGTGGGTGGGGGGGTGTCTTTCAATACCTAGCACCGGGTGTCAAATGCCCTAGGTACGCCACTGCCCTCTTACCACCTCTATTTCTGCTTTGGTAGAGTCCAGTATAGTGGTGGTCTACGTCTCCAAATCTGCTTTTGTGGGCAGCTCACGCAGGTAGCTCCATATCTCCTCCAATCTTTGTGCCTGCGATTGAGATAGTTCCGGGGAGCTGCTAGCAGAGGACCTTACTGATGCTCCATCCGGTCTCCCATGCGACGGTGATGTTGCTGGGAAGAAAGTGGTGACCCGAGCCTGGGACTGTTTCGGGGTCTCTGTTATATAACTTGTTATGGAGATTGATATCACACACACTGAAAGTGGATCTGAACTCTTGCACAGGTCTGAAGAAATATATAGAGGAATGCATCCTGTATGTATTTAGCTAGTTTAGTCTGTTTAATTCCCCCTCATCTGTGTCTAATCACAAATTGTAATCTGATCTCTCCCTTGTGTCACATGACTGGCTATGGCAGAGAGGGCACATAAGCCCATTTGAAAGCACAGGTGTAACGATCGGTGTAACACAGAGAGGGTCTGATTACCGGTGAACTGCAGTTTCACCGAGAATACAGATATATACCCAATTATTGATGATCTGCAGTATCACCGATAATCAGATATATCTACTAACCTCTGGACACCTGAGATAACAAGTGAGTGTTATGTGCAACAGCTGTACTTAGAGTACTGTACAGAAATATGTTCCTTCCATTGGCCTAGACTCTCCCGGGGGAGGAGCTAGGCTGAGAGTAGGAAGGACAGAGTGTGAGTGACACCAGTGAGAGGGTGTCACTAACAGGTCTGGGAACTGCCTCTAACAGTAAGGCCAGTTCTCGAGGTCGGGCAAGCCAGGTCGTTAACACACAGACAGATAAGGTACAGATTCAAGAGACAGATACGGAATCCAAAGAGCAGGCAGGGTTCAGCAAATACAGAGTCCAGGAACGAGCAGAGTTTGGCAACAGGATGTCATAAATAGCAAGGTACAGAATCAGAGTTCAGGCGGATAGTCAGGCAGGCAGAAGGTCATAACAAATAATACAGTTCAATATTCCTAACGCTAAGGTGTGAGGTCCGTGATCGTCAACACCTTTGGAAACTATGCTAGAACACAGATACTGACAAGGTCTGAGTGCTACCACGTAGTGATCGCAACGCCAGACGCCAGAGAAATGACCAGCATCCAGTATATATACACCAGTGCTCTCCAGCGCCTCCCTTAAGTGCTGGACCAATGAAAGTTGCTGCAATTGTCAGCTGACCGGCCTGGTCAGCTGACCCTCCTCTGACTGCCATAAAGGCCCTGCCTCTCTGCGCGCGCGCGTGTCCTCCTAAACCAGTGTGGACTATCAGTCCCAGCCACACCAGTCATGTGTTGTAATGTTGTTGCTGTATGGGATGCGGAATCCACCGCCACGCTGTCTGAGCGTGCGGCGTTTCCTCCGCATTCCGCCTTACTGAGAGAAGCAGGCCTATGCGTACAAACCGCCGCGTCCGACGCGGCGGTTTCTCCGCGTTCCGCTATGCCAGTCTCGGAAACAGCCCCCTCATCCTGCGTCCATGCGGCGGCTTTTCCGCATTTCTTCACAGTACCCCCCCCCCTGAGGAGTGGACTTCGGACAGCTCCTTCCAGGCTTCTCAGGATGTAAAGCGTGCAATTCACTTTTCAGTTTGTCAGCATGCATGCGACATTCAGGTACCCATGATCTCTCCTCAATACCATACCCTTTCCAATGAACCAGATATTGTACTGAGTTCTGAACTATGCGTGAGTCTAAAATCTTGGTTGGTCATCTATCATCACAGGAGGAGTAGGAGTGGGACACATGAAAGGATCTTACGCCACTCATACTGGCAGGAAGATCAATGGCATAAGTAACATTGTTGATCTTTCTAGTTACTGGAAATGGACCCACAAACCTGGGCCCCAACTTGGCTGAAGGCTCTTTTAAGACCAAGTGACGTGTGGACACCCAGACTAAGTCTCCTGTTTGAAACTTCCACTCTAAGGAACGTTTTTTGTCAGCTTGACCTTTCTGACTTTTAAACGCCTTCTCCAAATTATTTTCCACGATCCCCCACACGTCCTTAAATGACCTCTGCCAGGCCTCCAGAGCTGGAAACGGAGTGGAAGCAATTGGCAATGGGGAAAATTTGGGCAACTTCCCAGTAACTATCTGAAATGGACAAAATCTTGTGGAAGAACTTTTCAAATTATTGTGCGCAAATTCTGCAAAGGGCAAAAACTTGACCCAATCGTTTTGCGCTTCTGCAACGTAACACCTCAGAAATTGTTCTAATGATTGGTTGACCCTCTCAGTCTGACCATTGGTCTGTGGGTGGTAGCCCGACGAAAATGACAGTTCCATGCCCATTTGGTGACAGAATGCCCTCCAAAATCTCGAAACAAATTGGACTCCCCGATCTGACACAATGTTTTCCGGAATGCCATGCAATCGAAAAACGTGGATGATGAACAAATCGGCCAACTCCTGGGCCGAGGGGAGTCCTTTTAAGGGCACAAAATGGGCCATTTTACTAAAGCGGTTGACTACCACCCAAATGACCGACATGCCCTCAGACCTGGGAAGCTCACCCACAAAATCCATGGAGAGATGGGTCCACGGCTCACTCGGAGTGGGCAAGAGTTGCAATGTTCCCACAGGTGCCAGCCGAGAGGGCTTACTTTTTGCACACACCGCACACTCTCTAACATACTTCCTTGCAATCCGTTGCCAGAGAAGGCCACCAAGCGCACCTGGAAACCAGATCCTGTGTTCTGGAGACCCCAGGGTGTCCCACATTTTTGTGTGAATGGAACATTTGTAAGATCTGAAGACGGAATGGCAGTGGTATAAACATAACCCCTTCAGGCTTCCCCTCCGGGGCGTCCTGCTGAAAGGGCCCTAAGGTCTCCGTCCAGTCTTTCCATGTCTCAGTTGTTGCTAGAACCAGTCTCTGCGGAACAATGGTCTCTAGGGTAGAGGGCTGTGCTGTCTCTGGCTCAAAACATCTGGACAGGGCATCTGCCTTAATGTTCTTGCTACCTGGAGTGTACGTAATTATGAATCTGAACCTCGAGAAGAACAATGACCATCGAGCCTGACGGGGGCTTAATCTCTTAGCTCCCTCGATGTATTCCAAATTTTTGTGATCAGTGAAAACTGTGATCGTATGTTCTGCTCCTTCGAACCAATGACGCCATTCCTCAAAGGCTAACTTGATGGCCAGGAGCTCCCTGTTGCCTATGTCGTAGTTTCTCTCTGCCGGAGAGAACCTACGAGAAAAATAGGCGCATGGGTGTAATCTACCCTGCAACCCTGATCGCTGTGACAGCACAGCCCCTACCCCGACCTCCGAGGCGTCCACCTCAACAATAAAGGGGTAGGAAGTGTCGACGTGTCTTAGGATGGGTGCAGAGCAAAACAAGTCTTTTAACGTGGAGAACGCTTGCAAAGCTTCTGGAGACCAGTGGGTGGTATCTGCCCCTTTTTTAGTGAGATTAGTGAGGGGTAGTGTTGGGCGAACAGTGTTCACCACTGTTCGGGTTCTGCAGAACATCACCCTGTTCGGGTGATGTTCGAGTTCGGCCGAACACCTGATGGTGTTCAGCCTTTTTAGTTCGGGTTCACCCGAACTACTCAATGCCCGCCGAACAGGGCCCTGAACTCGAATAGCCCACTCACTATTCGCGCTATTCGAGCAAACAGCGCTATTCGAGCTCGAATACCGAGCTCGAATAGCGTCATAGCCCAGATTGATGTCCTTAGAGCCAATCAGAGGGCTCCCAGGCCCTCTGACGGCAGCCAATCACAGAGGGGGACCCTGGCCAGCCCCTACCCTATAAATAGCGGCCGCCATGTTCGGTTTTTCCGTCCTTGTTTGAGACTTGTACAGAGAGAGATCTGCTCCTTTGTGCTTTGGCTTAGCAAGCTCTATTGTGGTCAATCACCTAGCATTTTTGCTCACATACACCTGCTATATACACCTATATTGTTGTTAGCTAGATAGAGATTGTATTTTAGTTAGTAGCTTGTGTGTTACATAGAGACAGCTGCTGCTGCAGGCAAGCTTACACAGCTTTAGGCCTCAGGACCTTGCCTGTGTGGGCAGCTGTCCTCCTGTCCTCTGTTAGTTTATTTCTCATCTATACCAGTGTTTCTGCTGTGTATTCTACCCTGTCTTGTCTTTTACTTACTGATTGATTATTGTATTTTGTAGTTATACTACTGTATTAGGGACACTCACTGTTACTGTTCATAGCTCCTGCGTGTGTGTGTGTGCGTGCACTGTCTGTAGTGTACACAGTACACAGTATTCCCTTCTACTGAATCATCTGATTACTACTGAATCTGATTATTGTATTTTCTAGTTGTACTTACTGTACTAGGGACACTCAGTCACTGTTCATAGGCTAGCTCCTGCGTGTGTGTGTGCGTGCACTGTCTGTAGTGTACACAGTACACAGTATTCCCTTCTACTGAATCATCTGATTACTACTGAATCTGATTATTGTATGTTCTAGTTGTACTTACTGTACTAGGGACACTCAGTCACTGTTCATAGGCTAGCTCCTGCGTGTGTGTCTGCGTGCACTGTCTGTAGTGTACACACACACACTCTATTTCCTTCTACTGAATCTGATTACTACTGATTATTGTATTTTCTAGTTAGTGTACTAGGGGACACACTCACTGTTCACTGTTCACACTTACTGATTACTGATTATTGTATTTTGTATTTGTACTGTACTAGTAATCACTTAGCGATCTAATCACTTAGTGATTAGTGTCACCTCACCCACCAACCCACTCCATTAAAGTACCCCACTTTTTCACCCGCCCTTTTAAAAAACTTTTTTGTTTACGCCCAAAACATCTAAGATGTCTGGAAGTGGCAGCCAGCGCGGTTTGGGCAAGGGGAAGGGCAGCAAGGGAATCAGGAGGAGAGGGAGCAGCATTGTGGCAAGCCGCGGCCGCACCACCATGCACAGTTCCGCAGCAGCAGCAGCTGCGTCAGTGGCTAACATTCCGCCTATAGCCACTGGCCGTGGACGCCTTGGCCGCCCAGCAGGAGCATCTGCAACTCACGCTGCAGAGACACAGCAGCAGCAGCGTGTAGTACCTGCTCCTATTTTCCTCCAGCCAGGTCGGAAACGTCCCATTGAGGAAAAGGATGCAGCCACTGTGGTGCAACTGATGACGGAGGATGAGCAGCCCGCCATCAGCTCTGCATCCGAGGCCTCCACCCTCACCACCACCACCACCACCACCCCTGTTTGCAGCCGCCCAGCAGGGCCTGGGGAGGAGGCCAGTTCACCGTCAGTCGCCGACCTGTCATTCAGCAGTCTTTTGACCCCAGGCATCATGAGTAAATTGTCTGCTGTTGTTGGCGATTTGGAGGAGGAGATGCTGATGGGCACTTTGGGGGAGGAGGGATTGGACAGCAAGACTGTGGCGACAGTCAAGCAGCCCATCCATGCATCAGGAGAGGAGTTTGGGGGGTCATCATCCCAGCAGGACATGTTTCAGGAGGGGGAGGATGATGATGATGATGATGACAGGGTGACAGACAAAGACTGGGTGCCACCACCAGCACCTGGGGATGTCATCATCAACAGCTCTGAGGAGGAGGAGGAGGATGCGCTTGTGGGCCTTGCAAGGAGGCGCATCATTGCAAGCATTGGCAGCAGCAGTAGGCAGGTCCCACAGCCTGCTGGTGTCTCAGGCTCAGCAGCAGCATCTGCCAGTACCACCACCAGCCGCACCCAAGCCCCCCCCCCCAACCACCACAGGGAGACAGGCAGCAGCGGCTCCAGGCCGTAGGGGGGTTTTCTTGTCACCAATCTGGCAATTTTTCACCATGCCCACAGTTGACAGCAAGTACGCCACTTGCAACCACTGTTAGCGGAAGTTGAGCAGAGGTGCAGACCGCTTAAAGTTCAGCACCAGCTCTCTGATCAACCATCTTGCTGCTAAACATTACCACCAGCATGAGGAGTTCCAGAGGCTGAAGGCATCTGGTGCTGGCAGTGGCACCACACCCATCACTGCACAGCCTTCAGCAGCAGCAACAGCAGCCACCCGCCCTCCTGCTCCTCCAGCACCACCAGCAGGAGTGCGGAAACGCACTGCTCCTCCCCCCTCTGCAACTCCTGCCGCCGACACTGAGGCCTGTTCTGGCAGCCAGTCCTCAGTGGCCTCCTCTGCTGTCTCCGCTGATTCCCGTGCTAGCAAAAGGCGACGCCAGAGCCTTTTGAGCGAGTCCTTCCAGGGGGTGGTTAGGGCTCTGCCTCCCAGCAGCCGTCGCGTCGCGTGCGGCAGCTGAACGGCTTGCTGGCACGGGCCATGTGCCCCCAACTCCTGCCGTACACGCTCGTGCAGGAGGGGAGCGACATGCGTGCGCTGCTTGCTTGTGCAGCCCCAGACTGGCAGCTCCCCAGCAGACACTTCTTTGCCCGCCAGGTCATGCCTGCACTGCACCGCTTTGTCATAGCCAATGTGGAGCGAGGGCTGGAGCACGCGGTTGGTGAAAGGGTCCACGTCACCATGGACTCCTGGAGCAGCCGCTTCGGGACAGGCCGCTACCTGTCCTTCACTGTCCACTGGGTCAGTTTGGTGGAAGGGGGTGAGGATGGGAGAGCAGCAGTGGGCACAGCAGCAGCAGCAACACAGTGGGTGGTGCCACCCCGCAGGGTCAGGGGAACTGCAGCAGGTTCCTCCGATCCTCTGCCATCCTCCGGCACACCTGGCCAAACCCCCCGCCTCAGCAGCAGCGTGAAGCCACGCCACTGCCAAGCACTGCTGCAGTTGGTCAGCCTTGGGAAGACCGAACTGACGGCAACCCATGTGTTGGCCAAACTCCAGGAGCAGGAGAGGATTTGGCTGACCCCCAGAGGCCTCAGAGTCGGAGAGGTGGTGGCCGACAATGGGGCCAATCTGGTTGCCGCAATCGACAGGGGAAACCTGACCCACATCCCCTGTCTTGCCCACGTGCTGAACCTGGTGGTGCAGAAGTTCTTGCGCACCTACCAGGGGATGGGCGAACTGCTGGAAATGGCAAGGAATGTTGTGCGTCACTTCCGGCGCTCGCCTGCAGCCTCTGCGAGCCTGGAAGACGTGCAAAAGGAGCTGGAGCTGCCACGCCATCGGCTGATCCTTGACGTTCCAACTCGCTGGAACTCCACCCTGGCGATGTTGGAGCGTCTGGTTGAACAGAAGCACGCTGTCAACCAGTACCTTGCCCTGGCCACTGTGTCCGCCGCTCAGAAAAGGGACAAGACCAGCAACATCCTGTCCATCGTCTTAGATGACGACTGGGGGCACATGCAGCAGGTGTGCTTAGTGGCGGCAGGCAGCTGCACAGTCCACCTCTGAGGGGGAGGTGGAGAAAGACTTGGTGGAGGTCCCTGACCTTGCTGCTGATGAGGGGGATCAGCACAGTGCAGCTGAGTTGGTGCGGGGGTGGAGAGAGGATGAGGCGGCAGAGGAGGAGGATGAGGACAGCACTGCAGTCGATGTGCCAGCACACGTGGCCCGCCTCTTCCCAATGGCAGCGCACATGCTGACGTGCCTGCGCAAGGACCCCAGGGTGATCCAGATGAAGCAGAGGGAGGACATCTGGATCAGCATGATGTTGGACCAACGCCTCAAGGGGAAGTTGAGCCAGTTCCTGCCTCCTGCAGGAGGAGACCCAGCGCAACAAATAAGGAGCTTGCAGCAGGCCCTTGTTGAGCGCTTGGAGGAAGCCTTCCCCCAGCCTTCCACCCCCACTGTCCAGCCAGCACAGAGGCAGCAGCAGGTGCCTGCATCCAGCAGCAAGCGCCCCACAGACCTGCTGTCTCTCAGCAACGAGCTCTACAGGACTGTAGAGGCTCCAGCAGTGACTAGAGAGGAGGTGCATGCAGCAGCATCCTCCTCCGGTCACAGCCAGCGCCTGACCCGCATGGTGGCTGACTACATGGGGTCCTACAGCGGGCTTGACAGCGATGCCCCTGTTGATCCCATGGAGTATTGGGTCAAGCGCCTGGAGATCTGGAGCGAGCTGGCGCAGTACGCCCTGGAAGTGCTGTCCTGTCCCCCTTCCAGCGTGCTGTCCGAGCACTGCT
>NC_090656.1:239156838-239184338 GCF_040937935.1 Hyperolius riggenbachi
CTATAAAGTGCCCCCTAGTGGCTGCAGTTTTGGCCTAACACTGCTACTGCCTATAGAGCGCCCCCTAGTGGGTGCAGCTCTGGCCTAACACTGCTACTGCCTATAGAGCGCCCCCTAGTGGGTGCAGCTCCGGCCTAACACTACTACTGCCTATAGAGCGCCCTCTAGTGGCTGCAGCTCTGGCCTAACACTGCTACTGCCTATAGAGCACCCCCTAGTGGCTGCAGCTGTGGCCTAACACTAACACTGCCTATAGAGTGCTCCCCCTAGTGGCTGCAGCTCTGGCCTAACACTGCTACTTTCTATAGAGCACCCCCTAGTGGCTGCAGCTCTGGCCTAACACTACTACTGCCTATAGAGCTCCCCCTAGTTGCTGCTGCTCTGGCCTAACACTGCTACTTTCTATAGAGCACCCCGTAGTGGCTGCAGCTCTGGCCTAACACTGCTACTGCCTATAGAATGCCTCCTAGTGGCTGCAGCTCTGGCCTAACACTGCTACTGCCTATAGAGCCCCCCTAGTGGCTGCAGCTCTGGCTTACCACTGCTACTGTCTATAGAGCACCCCTAAGTGGCTGCAGCTCTGGCCTAACACTGCTACTGCCTATAGAGCTCCCCTAGTGGCTGCAGATCTGGCCTACCACTGCTACTGTCAATAAAGCGCCACCTAGTGGCTGCAGCTCTGGCCTAACACTGCTACTGCCTATAGAGGTCCCCCTAGTGGCTGCAGCTCTGGCCTAACACTGCTACTGCCTATAGAGCTCCCCCTAGTGGCTGCAGCTCTGGCCTACCATTGCTACTGCCTATAGAGCACCCCGTAGTGGCTGCAGCTCTGGCCTAACACTGCTACTGCCTATAGAATGCCTCCTAGTGGCTGCAGCTCTGGCCTAACACTGCTACTGCCTATAGAGCCCCCCTAGTGGCTGCAGCTCTGGTCTAACACTGCTACTACCTATAGAGCACCCCTAAGTGGCTGCAGCTCTGGCCTAACACTGCTACTGCCTATAGAGCTCCCCTAGTGGCTGCAGATCTGGCCTACCACTGCTACTGTCAATAAAGCGCCACCTAGTGGCTGCAGCTCTGGCCTAACACTGCTACTGCCTATAGAGGTCCCCCTAGTGGCTGCAGCTCTGGCCTAACACTGCTACTGCCTATAGAGCTCCCCCTAGTGGCTGCAGCTCTGGCCTACCATTGCTACTGCCTATAGAGCGCCCCTAGTGGCAGCAGCTCTGGCCTAACACTGCTACTGCCTATAAAGCACCCCTAGTGGGTGCAGCTCTGGCCTACCACTGCTACTGTCTATAGAGCACCACCTAGTGGCTGCAGCTCTGGCCTAACACTGCTACTGCCTATAGAGGTCCCCCTAGTGGCTGCAGCTCTGGCCTAACACTGCTATTGCCTATAGAGCTCCCCCTAGTGGCTGCAGCTCTGGCCTAACACTGCTACTGACTATAGAGCACCCATAGTGGCTGCAGCTCTGGCCTAACACTGCTACTGCCTATAGAGGTCCCCCTAATGGCTGCAGCTCTGGCCTAACACTGCTACTGCCTATAGAGCTCCCCCTAGTGGCTGCAGCTCTGGCCTAACACTGCTACTGACTATAGAGCACCCATAGTGGCTGCAGCTCTGGCCTAACACTGCTACTGCCTATAGAGCACCCCTAGTGGCTGCAGCTCTGTCCTAACACTCCTACTGCCTATAGAGAGCCCCCTAGTGGCTGCAGCTCTGGCCTAACACTGCTACTGCCTACAGAGCGCCCCCTAGTGGCTGCAGCTCTGGCCTATCACTGGTACTGCCTATAGAGCACACCCTAGTGGCTGCAGCTCTGGCCTAACACTGCTACTGCCTATAGAGCGCCCCTAGTGGCTGCAGCTCTGTCCTAACACTGCTACTGCCTATAGAGCCCCCCCTAGTGGCTGCAGCTCTGGCCTAACACTGCTACTGCCAATAGAGCGCCCCCTAGTGGCTGATGCTCTGGCCTACCACTGCTACTGCATATAGAGCACCCCCTAGTGGCTGCAGCTCTGGCCTAACACTGCTACTGCCTATAGAGCACCCCTTAGTGGCTGCAGCTCTGGCCTAACCTTGCTACTGCCTATAGAGCCCCCCTAGTGGCTGCAGCTCTGGCCTAACACTGCTACTGCCTATAGAGCTCCTCTAGTTGCTGCAGCTCTGGCCTAACACTGCTACTGCCTATAGAGCACCCCCTAGTGGCTGCAGCTCTGGCCTAACACTGCTACTGCATATAGAGCGCCCCCTAGTGGCTGCAGCTCTGGCCTAACACTGCTACTGCCTATAGAGCTCCCCCTAGTGGTTGCAGCTCTGGCCTAACACTGCTACTGCCTATAGAGCGCCCCCTAGTGGCTGCAGCCCTGGCCTAACACTGCTACTGCCTATAGAGCGCCCCTAGTGGCTGCAGCTCTGGCCTAACACTGCTACTGCCTATAGAGCCCCCTCTAGTGACTGCAGCTCTGGCCTAACACTGCTACTGCCTATGGAGCACCCCCTAGTGGCTGTAGCTCTGGCCTAACACTGCTACTGCCTATAGAGCGCCCCCTAGTGGCTGCAGCTCTGGCCTAACACTGCTACTGCCTATAGAGTGCGCCCCCTAGTGGCTGCAGCTCTGGCCTAATACTGCTACTGCCTATAGAGCGCCTCCTAGTGGCTGCAGCTCTGGCCTAACACTGCTACTGCCTATAGAGCGCCTCCTAGTGGCT
Source organism: Hyperolius riggenbachi (assembly GCF_040937935.1). Classification (NCBI taxonomy): domain Eukaryota; kingdom Metazoa; phylum Chordata; class Amphibia; order Anura; family Hyperoliidae; genus Hyperolius; species Hyperolius riggenbachi. The sequence goes on from NC_090656.1 coordinate 239,159,553, forward strand.
GTAGCTCTGGCCTAACACTGCTACTGTCTATAGAGCGCCCCCTAGTGGCTGCAGCTCTGGCCTAACACTGCTACTGCCTATAGAGCGCCTCCTAGTGGCTGTAGCTCTGGCCTAACACTGCTACTGCCTATAGAGCACCCCCTAGTGGCTGCAGCTCTGGCCTATCATTGCTACTGCCTATAGAGCGCCTCCTAGTGGCTGCAGCTCTGGCCTAACACTGCTACTGCCTATAGAGCGCCTCCTAGTGGCTGTAGCTCTGGCCTAACACTGCTACTGTCTATATAGCACCTCCTAGTGGCTGCAGCTCTGGCCTATCATTGCTACTGCCTATAGAATGACTCCTAGTGGCTGCAGCTCTGGCCTTACACTGCTACTGCCTATAGAGAGCTCCCTAGTGGCTGCAGCTCTGGCCTAACACTGCTACTGCCTATAGAGTACTCCCCCTAGTGGCTGCAGCTCTGGCCTATCATTGCTACTGCCTATAGAGCACCCACTAGTGGCTGCAGCTCTGGCCTAACACTGCTACTGCCTATAGTGCGCCCCCTAGTGGTTGCAGTTCTGGCCTAACACTACTACTGCCTATAGAGCACCCCCTAGAGGCTGCAGCTCTGGCCTAATACTGCCACTGCCTATAGAGCGCCCCCTAGTGGCTGCAGCTCCGGCCTAACACTGCTACTGCCTATAGAGCTCCCCTAGTGGCTGCAGCTTTGGCCTAACACTGCTACTGCCTATAGAGCGCGCCCTAGTGGCTGCAGCTCTGGCCAATCACTGGTACTGCCTATAGAGCCCCCCCCCCCCCCCCCTAGTGGCTGCAGTTCTGGCCTAACACAGCTACTGCCTATAGAGCACCGCTAGTGGCTGCAGCTCTGGCCTAACACTGCTACTGCCTATGGAGCGCCCCTAGTGGCTGCAGCTCTGGCCTAACACTGCTACTGTCTATAGAGCGCCCCGTAGTGGCTGTAGCTCTGGCCTAACATTGCTACTGCCTATAGAGCGCCCCTAGTGGCTGCAGCTCTGGCCTAACACTGCTACTGCCTATAGAGAGCCCCCTAGTGGCTGCAGCTCTGGCCTAACATTGCTACTGCCTATAGAGCGCTCCCTAGTGGCTGCAGCTCTGGCCTAATACTGCTACTGCCTATAGAGCACCCCCTAGTGGCTGCAGCTCTGGCCTAACACTGCTACTGCCTATAGAGCGCTCCCTAGTAGCTGCAGCTTTGGCCTAACACTGCTACTGCCTATAGAGCGCCCCCTAGTGGCTGCAGCTCTGGCCTAACACTGCTACTGCCTATAGAGCGCCCCTAGTGGCTGCAGCTCTGGCCTAACACTGCTACTGCCTATAGAGAGCCCCCTAGTGGCTGCAGCTCTGGCCTAACATTGCTACTGCCTATAGAGCGCTCCCTAGTGGCTGCAGCTCTGGCCTAATACTGCTACTGCCTATAGAGCACCCCCTAGTGGCTGCAGCTCTGGCCTAACACTGCTACTGCCTATAGAGCGCTCCCTAGTAGCTGCAGCTTTGGCCTAACACTGCTACTGCCTATAGAGCGCCCCCTAGTGGCTGCAGCTCTGGCCTAACACTGCTACTGCCTATAGAGTGCTCCCCCTAGTGGCTGCAGCTCTGGCCTATCATTGCTACTGCCTATAGAGCACCCATTAGTGGCTGCAGCTCTGGCCTTACACTGCTACCTCCTATAGAGCGCCCCTAGTGCCTGCAGCTCTGGCCTAACACTACTACTGCCTATAGAGCAGCTCTGGCTTAACACTGCTACTGGCTATAGAGCGCCCCCTAGTGGCTGCAGCTCTGGCCTAACACTGCTACTGCCTATAGTGCGCCCCCTAGTGGCTGCAGCTCTGGCCTAACACTACTACTGCCTATAGAGCACCCCCTAGTGGCTAAAGCTCTGGCCTAACACTGCTACTGCCTATAGAGCGCTCCCTAGTGGATGCAGCTCTGGCCTATTATTGCTACTGCCTATAGAGTGCCCCCTAGTAGCTGCAGCTCTGGCCTAACACTGCTACTGACTATAGAACAACCCCTAGTGGCTGCAGCTCTGGCCTAACACTACTACTGCCTATAGAGCACCCTTGTGGCTGCAGCTCTGGCCTATCACTGGTACTGCCTATAGAGCACACCCTGGTGGCTGCAGCTCTGGCCTAACACTGCTACTGCCTATAGAGGGCCCCCTAGTGGCTGCAGCTCTGGCCTATCACTGGTACTGCCTATAGAGCACACCCTAGTGGCTGCAGCTCTGGCCTAACACTGCTACTGCCTATAGAGCGCCCCTAGTGGCTGCAGCTCTGGCCTAACACTGCTACTGCCTATAGAGCGCCCCTAGTGGCTGCAGCTCTGGCCTACCACTGCTACTGCCTATAGAGCGCCCCCTAGTGTCTGCAGCTCTGGCTCATCACTGGTACTGCCTATAGAGCCCCCCCTAGTGGCTGCAGCTCTGGCCTAACACTGCTACTGCCTATAGAGCGCCCCTAGTGGCTGCAGCTCTGGCCTAACACTGCTACTGCCTATAGAGCGCCCCCTAGTGGCTGCAGCTCTGGCCTAACACTGCTACTGCCTATAGAGCGCCCCTAGTGGCTGCAGCTCAGGCCTAACACTGCTACTGTCTATAGAGCGCCCCCTAGTGGCTGCAGCTCTGGCCTAACATTGCTACTGCCTATAGAGCGCTCCCTAGTGGCTGCAGCTCTGGCCTAACACTGCTACTGCCTATAGAGCGCCCCCTAGTGCCTGCAGCTCTGGCCTAACACTGCTACTGCCTATAGAGTGCTCCCCCTAGTGGCTGCAGCTCTGGCCTACCACTGCTACTGCCTTTAGAGCACCCCCTAGTGGCTGCAGCTCTGGCCTAACACTGCTACTGCCTATAGAGCACCCCTTAGTGGCTGCAGCTCTGGCCTAACACTGCTACTGCCTATAGAGCTCCCCTAGTGGCTGCAGCTCTGGCCTAACACTGCTACTGCCTATAGAGTGCCCTCTAGTGGATGCAGCTCTGGCCTATCATTGCTACTGCCTATAGAGTGCCCCCTTGTGGCTGCAGCTCTGGCCTAACACTGCTACTGACTATAGAGCACCCCCTAGTGGCTGCAGCTCTGGCCTAACACTACTACTGCCTATAGAGCACCCTTGTGGCTGCAGCTCTGGCCTATCACTGGTACTGCTTATAGAGAGCCCCCTAGTGGCTGCAGCTCTGGCCTAACACTGCTACTGCCTACAGAGCGCCCCCTAGTGGCTGCAGCTCTGGCCTATCACTGGTACTGCCTATAGAGCACACCCTAGTGGCTGCAGCTCTGGCCTAACACTGCTACTGTCTATAGAGCTCCCCCTAGTGGCTGCAGCTCTGGCTTAACATTGCTACTGACTATAGAGTGCCTCCAGGGCCGCGCCTGGGCGGGTGCTGCGGGTGCATTGCACCCAGGCGCCTTGCTCTTACAGGCGCCCGGCGGGTCCGACAGAAGGAAGGACGGGCAGAAGAAGTCCTCCTATCATAATCATTCATCTCCCCACTCCCAGCAACACACTGTGCGCCTGACGTCACACGTAGACGTCAGTGCAGCCCAATATCAGGAAATAGGCAGCCGGGGGGAGCGAAGCCGATGACGCGCAGCCACAGCTCAGAGTGTGAGACTGCTGCGACTGCCCGCCCGACCCGACCCGACCCGTGGACAGATCAGAAGCGCCAGCGCTGCCAGTAGACAGCATCACAGCACAGTGCAGTATTGCCAAGCGTCCGTACAGTCAGTACTTTTGCCCCCCAAAATCAGCTGTTCGTATTTACAGGACAGCGTCCGTCCAAACGGCATGTCCCCCTCCCTTCTTCCCTCCTCCAGAGCTCCAACGACAATGAAATTAAAAGATCCCGGGTCCTCCCTCTCTCAGGGCTCCTCCAATCAATGGTCGCCTGACACATCTCTCCTACCAATGAAAAAAGACGCAGCCTGCTATGATGTACAATCAAGCACAGACACCACGAGACGAGGAGAGAGATTGAGAAGGAGCAGTGAAGGGGCTGTGCACGGTGCAGCCAGCTAGCATTACAGGTACCATTAGTTAAGAATCCCTGCTGTGATTCCTCAAGCGTCCAGACTGCAGTCAGTCTATTTAAGCGTCCTCCTCCCCCTGTACATCTAATAAGTAAGCCTCTCTTTCACCTTCATGCCGCCTCTCTCTAGTCACTCAGAGAGATAGAGAGAGGCATCCTGAGCACTGTAACTAGGAATGTGTATATGTTCTGGGCAGCAGCAGAAAGGTGACCTGGCTCTCGCTCTCCCTCCTTAAGTTTGATCATAAATATCCCAGGCATCGGCAGCACATGTCCTGTAGTGTTGTCAAGCAGTCTCCCACACAGGAGAAATGCTGGGAAAAGACTGCACTGCAGGAGGGGAGACCACAGTCATACTTTCATATAGAGAGGGCATGCTCTGCTATAGAACTGTCCCTGTCCTCTGTCAGTGGAGTTGTTCCAGCACTGTACCTAATTCAAATTTGCTACCTTCAGAAGCCCTCCTGTTAACAAGTGCTTCAGAAGACAGGCAGTTCCGTAATGTGCGAATGTTACGCATGTGTGCAGTACGAAGCCGCTTGTCTTTGGAAGTACTCAGGGACAGGAGAGCTTCCAGAGGTGGCAAATTAGAATGAGGTACAGTGCTGGAACAGTTCCACCAAGAGAGGACATGGTAGGTTCTATAGGATCCAGAGCCATCCCTCTACATAAGTGAGTATATAACTTTTTTTGAAGATACCAGAGGTGAATATAAATTGTGTTTTTTTTCACTTACCTGGGGCTTCTTCCAGCCCCCATAGGTTTGTTGGTCCCTCGCTGTCCTCCTGCTGCTCTTCACTAATCCACTGTTTGTCCCGATACAGAATCCAGGCGGCTAGGTTGGTTTCCCCTTTATGGCTTGCAGTCAATGCACTATGACTATGGTAGGATTAGAGTGTGATCTCCTCTGAGGATAGTCGATGACATGACTATGTACTCTGTAATGTGCTGCAGAAGATGTCAGTGCTATATAAATACATAATAGTAATATGGTAGGACATTAGACTATGACTATGGTAGGATTAAATTGTGAGCTCCTCTGAGGGCAGTCAGTGACATGACTATGTACTCTGTAATGTGCTGCAGAAGATGTCAGTGCTATATAAATACATAATAATAATATGGTAGGACATTAGACTTTGACTATGGTAGGATTAGAGTGTGAGCTCCTCTGAGGACAGTCAGTGACATGACTATGTACTCTGTAATGTGCTGCAGGAGATGTCAGTGCTATATAAATACATAATAATAATATGGTAGGACATTAGACTTTGACTATGGTAGGATTAGAGTGTGAGCTCCTCTGAGGACAGTCAGTGACATGGCTATATACTCTGTAATGTGCTGCAGAAGATGCAAGGGCTATATAAATACTGAAAAAATAATGCCCAGTGCTTAATCCCACCAACATCTGTACTTAAAAGTGCGCTTCTGACTCCACCCCTAACTCCACCCCCTGACCGTCCAAAATTTGAGGTGTCTTGCTTTTTTGAGCATTTTGTCCTTAAAAAATTTGAAAATAGGTTGGCAACCCTGGCACAGTGAGTGCCCGCAGCCCGCTCCTCCTAGTGGCGCCCGACTGCCGCCGTAATCACACAGCCTGGTGCCACCAGAGGAGACAGACGGAGGAGGAGGACAGACAGGCTGACTGAGCCAGGCCCAGCAGTGTGTGAGTGCTGTGCCGCCGATATCCTCCTCCAGAGGCAGAGCCACTGCCTATATCCTCCTCCACCCAGAGAATCAGGTGAGTGAATTGCTGTGCTGCCTGCCAGTAAGATTGCATTTGTGGGGAAAACCTGCTGATAATAAGATTGCATTTATGGGGAAATCGACTTCTGCCAATAAGATTGCATTTGTGGGGAAATCTGCTTCCATTAACATTGCATTTGTGGGGAAATCTGCTGCCAATTCTTATTGCATTTGTGGGTAAATCTGCTGCCAATTCTCATTGCATTTGTGGAGAAATCTGCTGCCAATAAGATTGCATTTGTGGGGAAATCTACTTCTGCCAATAAGATTGCATTTGTGGGGAAATCTGCTTCCATTAAGATTGCATTTGTGGAGAAATCTGCTGCCAATAAGATTGCATTTGTGTGGAAATCGACTTCTGCCAATAAGATTGCATTTTGTGGTCGGCCGGCCACATGCATGCGTAAAGAGGTGGAAGGTGTGGGTGTGATTAGGCAGGACATGGGTGTGGTTATGTGGTTGGGTGCGGTTTATTTAACCACTCCCATAGGCGCCAGAGAAAATCTTGCACCCAGGTGCCAGGCACCTCAGGCTCACCCCTGAGTGCCTCCTAGTGGCTGCAGCTCTGGCCTAACACTGCTACTGCCTATAGAGCACCCCTAGTGGCTGCAGCTCTGGCCTAACACTGCTACTGCCTATAGAGCGCCCCCTAGTGCCTGCAGCTCTGGCCTAACACTGCTACTGCCTATAGAGTGCTCCCCCTAGTGGCTGCAGCTCTGGCCTATAATTGCTACTGCCTATAGAGCGCCTCCTAGTGGCTGCAGCTCTGGCCTAACACTGCTACTGCCTATAGAGCGCCTCCTAGTGGCTGTAGCTCTGGCCTAACACTGCTACTGTCTATAGAGCACCTCCTAGTGGCTGCAGCTCTGGCCTATCATTGCTACTGCCTATAGAGCGCCTCCTAGTGGCTGCAGCTCTGGCCTAACACTGCTACTGCCTACAGATCACCCCCTAGTGGCTGCAGCTCTGGCCTAACACTGCTACTGCCTATAGAGCGCCTCCTAGTGGCTGTAGCTCTGGCCTAACACTGCTACTGTCTATATAGCACCTCCTAGTGGCTGCAGCTCTGGCCTATCATTGCTACTGCCTATAGAGTGACTCCTAGTGGCTGCAGCTCTGGCCTTACACTGCTACTGCCTATAGAGAGCTCCCTAGTGGCTGCAGCTCTGGCCTAACACTGCTACTGCCTATAGAGTACTCCCCCTAGTGGCTGCAGCTCTGGCCTATCATTGCTACTGCCTATAGAGCACCCACTAGTGGCTGCAGCTCTGGCCTAACACTGCTACTGCCTATAGTGCGCCCCCTAGTGGTTGCAGCTCTGGCCTAACACTGCTACTGCCTATAGAGCTCCCCCTAGAGGCTGCAGCTCTGGCCTAATACTGCCACTGCCTATAGAGCCCCCCTAGTGGCTGCAGCTCCGGCCTAACACTGCTACTGCCTATAGAGCTCCCCTAGTGGCTGCAGCTTTGGCCTAACACTGCTACTGCCTATAGAGCGCCCCCTAGTGGCTGCAGTTCTGGCCAATCACTGGTACTGCCTATAGAGCCCCCCCCCCCCCTAGTGGCTGCAGCTCTGGCCTCACACAGCTACTGCCTATAGAGCACCGCTAGTGGCTGCAGCTCTGGCCTAACACTGCTACTGCCTATGGAGCGCCCCTAGTGGCTGCAGCTCTGGCCTAACACTGCTACTGTCTATAGAGCGCCCCCTAGTGGCTGTAGCTCTGGCCTAACATTGCTACTGCCTATAGAGCGCCCCTAGTGGCTGCAGCTCTGGCCTAACACTGCTACTGCCTATAGAGTGCCCCCTAGTGGCTGCAGCTCTGGCCTAACATTGCTACTGCCTATAGAGCGCTCCCTAGTGGCTGCAGCTCTGGCCTAATACTGCTACTGCCTATAGAGCACCCCCTAGTGGCTGCAGCTCTGGCCTAACACTGCTACTGCCTATAGAGCGCTCCCTAGTAGCTGCAGCTTTGGCCTAACACTGCTACTGCCTATAGAGCGCCCCCTAGTGGCTGCAGCTCTGGCCTAACACTGCTACTGCCTATAGAGTGCTCCCCCTAGTGGCTGCAGCTCTGGCCTATCATTGCTACTGCCTATAGAGCACCCATTAGTGGCTGCAGCTCTGGCCTTACACTGCTACCTCCTATAGAGCGCCCCCTAGTGCCTGCAGCTCTGGCCTAACACTACTACTGCCTATAGAGCAGCTCTGGCTTAACACTGCTACTGGCTATAGAGCGCCCCCTAGTGGCTGCAGCTCTGGCCTAACACTGCTACTGCCTATAGTGCGCCCCCTAGTGGCTGCAGCTCTGGCCTAACACTACTACTGCCTATAGAGCACCCCCTAGTGGCTAAAGCTCTGGCCTAACACTGCTACTGCATATAAAGGGCCCCCTAGTGGCTGCAGCTCTGGCCTATCACTGGTACTGCCTATAGAGCACACCCTAGTGGCTGCAGCTCTGGCCTAACACTGCTACTGCCTATAGAGCGCCCCTAGTGGCTGCAGCTCTGGCCTAACACTGCTACTGCCTATAGAGCGCCCCTAGTGGCTGCAGCTCTGGCCTAACACTGCTACTGCCTATAGAGCGCCCCCTAGTGGCTGCAGCTCTGTCCTAACACTGCTACTGTCTATAGAGCGCCCCCTAGTGGCTGCAGCTCTGGCCTAACACTGCTACTGCCTATAGAGCGCCCCTAGTGGCTGCAGCTCTGGCCTACCACTGCTACTGCCTATAGAGCGCCCCCTAGTGTCTGCAGCTCTGGCTCATCACTGGTACTGCCTATAGAGCCCCCCCTAGTGGCTGCAGCTCTGGCCTAACACTGCTACTGCCTATAGAGCACCTCTAGTGGCTGCAGCTCTGGCCTAACACTGCTACTGCCTATAGAGCGCCCCTAGTGGCTGCAGCTCAGGCCTAACACTGCTACTGTCTATAGAGCGCCCCCTAGTGGCTGCAGCTCTGGCCTAACATTGCTACTGCCTATAGAGCGCTCCCTAGTGGCTGCAGCTCTGGCCTAACACTGCTACTGCCTATAGTGCGCCCCCTAGTGCCTGCAGCTCTGGCCTAACACTGCTACTGCCTATAGAGTGCTCCCCCTAGTGGCTGCAGCTCTGGCCTACCACTGCTACTGCCTTTAGAGCACCCCCTAGTGGCTGCAGCTCTGGCCTAACACTGCTACTGCCTATAGAGCACCCCTTAGTGGCTGCAGCTCTGGCCTAACACTGCTACTGCCTATAGAGCTCCCCTAGTGGCTGCAGCTCTGGCCTAACACTGCTACTGCCTATAGAGTGCCCTCTAGTGGATGCAGCTCTGGCCTATCATTGGTACTGCCTATAGAGTGCCCCCTTGTGGCTGCAGCTCTGGCCTAACACTGCTACTGACTATAGAGCACCCCCTAGTGGCTGCAGCTCTGGCCTAACACTACTACTGCCTATAGAGCACCCTTGTGGCTGCAGCTCTGGCCTATCACTGGTACTGCTTATAGAGAGCCCCCTAGGTGCTGCAGCTCTGGCCTAACACTGCTACTGACTATAGAGCACCCCCTAGTGGCTGCAGCTCTGGCCTAACACTACTACTGCCTATAGAGCACCCTTGTGGCTGCAGCTCTGGCCTATCACTGGTACTGCTTATAGACAAGACAAGACAAGACAAGACAAATAACATTTATATTGCGCTTTTCTCCTTGCGGACTCAAAGCGCCAGAGCAGAGCAGCAGCCACTAGGGCGCGCTCTATTGGCAGTAGCAGTGTAAGGGAGACTTGCCAAAGGTCTCCTACTGAATTAGTGCTGGCTTACTGAACAGGCAGAGCCGAGATTCGAACCCAGGTCTCCCGTGTCAGAGGCAGAACCCTTAACCATTACACCATCAGCCAACTGCTTATAGAGTGCCCCCTAGTGGCTGCAGCTCTGGCCTAACACTGCTACTGCCTACAGAGCGCCCCCTAGTGGCTGCAGCTCTGGCCTATCACTGGTACTGCCTATAGAGCACACCCTAGTGGCTGCAGCTCTGGCCTAACACTGCTACTGCCTATAGAGCGCCCCTAGTGGCTGCAGGTCTGGCCTAACACTGCTACTGTCTATAGAGCGCCCCCTAGTGGCTGCAGCTCTGGCTTAACATTGCTACTGCCTATAGAGCGCTCCCTAGTGGCTGCAGCGCTGGCTTAACACTGCTACTGCCTATAGAGCACCACCTAGTGGCTGCAGCTCTGGCCTAACACTGCTACTGCCCATAGAGTGCTCCCCCTAGTGGCTGCAGCTCTGGCCTAACACTGCTACTGCCTATAGAGCGCCCCCTAGTGGCTGCAGCTCTGTCCTAACACTGCTACTGTCTATAGAACGCCCCCTAGTGGCTGCAGCTCTGGCCTAACACTGCTACTGCCTATAGAGCGCCCCTAGTGGCTGCAGCTCTGGCCTACCACTGCTACTGCCTATAGAGCGCCCCCTAGTGTCTGCAGCTCTGGCTCATCACTGGTACTGCCTATAGAGCCCCCCCTAGTGGCTGCAGCTCTGGCCTAACACTGCTACTGCCTATAGAGCACCTCTAGTGGCTGCAGCTCTGGCCTAACACTGCTACTGCCTATAGAGCGCCCCTAGTGGCTGCAGCTCAGGCCTAACACTGCTACTGTCTATAGAGCGCCCCCTAGTGGCTGCAGCTCTGGCCTAACATTGCTACTGCCTATAGAGCGCTCCCTAGTGGCTGCAGCTCTGGCCTAACACTGCTACTGCCTATAGAGCGCCCCCTAGTGCCTGCAGCTCTGGCCTAACACTGCTACTGCCTATAGAGTGCTCCCCCTAGTGGCTGCAGCTCTGGCCTACCACTGCTACTGCCTTTAGAGCACCCCCTAGTGGCTGCAGCTCTGGCCTAACACTGCTACTGCCTATAGAGCACCCCTTAGTGGCTGCAGCTCTGGCCTAACACTGCTACTGCCTATAGAGCTCCCTTAGTGGCTGCAGCTCTGGCCTAACACTGCTACTGCCTATAGAGTGCCCTCTAGTGGATGCAGCTCTGGCCTATCATTGCTACTGCCTATAGAGTGCCCCCTTGTGGCTGCAGCTCTGGCCTAACACTGCTACTGACTATAGAGCACCCCCTAGTGGCTGCAGCTCTGGCCTAACACTACTACTGCCTATAGAGCACCCTTGTGGCTGCAGCTCTGGCCTATCACTGGTACTGCTTATAGAGAGCCCCCTAGTGGCTGCAGCTCTGGCCTAACACTGCTACTGCCTAAAGAGCGCCCCCTAGTGGCTGCAGCTCTGGCCTATCACTGGTACTGCCTATAGAGCACACCCTAGTGGCTGCAGCTCTGGCCTAACACTGCTACTGCCTATAGAGCGCCCCTAGTGGCTGCAGGTCTGGCCTAACACTGCTACTGTCTATAGAGCGCCCCCTAGTGGCTGCAGCTCTGGCTTAACATTGCTACTGCCTATAGAGCGCTCCCTAGTGGCTGCAGCGCTGGCCTAACACTGCTACTGCCTATAGAGCACCACCTAGTGGCTGCAGCTCTGGCCTAACACTGCTACTGCCCATAGAGTGCTCCCCCTAGTGGCTGCAGCTCTGGCCTATCATTGCTACTGCCTATAGAGCGCCCCCTAGTGGCTGCAGCTCAGGCCTAACCCTGCTACTGACTATAGAGTGCCTCCTAGTGGCTGCAGCTCTGGCCTAACACTGTTACTGCCTATAGAGCACCCACTAGTGGCTGCAGCTCTGGCCTAACACTGCTACTGCCTATAGAGCGCCCCCTAGTGCCTGCAGCTCTGGCCTAACACTGCTACTGCCTATAGAGTGCTCCCCCTAGTGGCTGCAGCTCTGGCCTATAATTGCTACTGCCTATAGAGCACCCACTAGTGGCTGCAGCTCTGGCCTAACACTGCTACAGCCTATAGTGCGCACCCTAGTTGCTGCAGCTCTGGCCTAAGACTACTACTGCATATAGAGCACCCCCTAGTGGCTTCAGCTCTGGCCTAATACTGCTACTACCTATAGAGCGCCCCCTAGTGGCTGCAGCTCTGGCCTACCACTGGTACTGCCTATAGAGCACCCCCTAGTGGCTGCAGCTCTGGCCTAACACTGCTACTGCCTATAGAGCACCCCTTATTGGCTGCAGCTCTGGCCTAACACTGCTACTGCCTATAGAGCTCCCCTAGTAGCTGCAGCTCTGGCCTAACACTGCTACTGCCTATAGAGCGCCCTCTAGTGGATGCAGCTCTGGCCTATCATTGCTACTGCCTATAGAGTGCCCCCTTGTGGCTGCAGCTCTGGCCTAACACTGCTACTGACTATAGAGCACCCCCTAGTGGCTGCAGCTCTAGCCTAACACTACTACTGCCTATAGAGCACCCTTGTGGCTGCAGCTCTGGCCTATCACTGGTACTGCTTATAGAGAGCCCCCTAGTGGCTGCAGCTCTGGCCTAACACTGCTACTGCCTACAGAGCGCCCCCTAGTGGCTGCAGCTCTGGCCTAACACTGCTACTGCCTATAGAGTGCTCCCCCTAGTGGCTGCAGCTCTGGCCTACCACTGCTACTGCCTTTAGAGCACCCCCTAGTGGCTGCAGCTCTGGCCTAACACTGCTACTGCCTATAGAGCACCCCTTAGTGGCTGCAGCTCTGGCCTAACACTGCTACTGCCTATAGAGCTCCCCTAGTGGCTGCAGCTCTGGCCTAACACTGCTACTGCCTTTAGAGCACCCCCTAGTGGCTGCAGCTCTGGCCTAACACTGCTACTGCCTATAGAGCACCCCTTAGTGGCTGCAGCTCTGGCCTAACACTGCTACTGCCTATAGAGCACCCCTTAGTGGCTGCAGCTCTGGCCTAACACTGCTACTGCCTATAGAGCTCCCCTAGTGGCTGCAGCTCTGGCCTAACACTGCTACTGCCTATAGAGTGCCCTCTAGTGGATGCAGCTCTGGCCTATCATTGCTACTGCCTATAGAGTGCCCCCTTGTGGCTGCAGCTCTGGCCTAACACTGCTACTGACTATAGAGCACCCCCTAGTGGCTGCAGCTCTGGCCTAACACTACTACTGCCTATAGAGCACCCTTGTGGCTGCAGCTCTGGCCTATCACTGGTACTGCTTATAGAGAGCCCCCTAGTGGCTGCAGCTCTGGCCTAACACTGCTACTGCCTACAGAGCGCCCCCTAGTGGCTGCAGCTCTGGCCTATCACTGGTACTGCCTATAGAGCACACCCTAGTGGCTGCAGCTCTGGCCTAACACTGCTACTGCCTATAGAGCGCCCCTAGTGGCTGCAGGTCTGGCCTAACACTGCTACTGTCTATAGAGCTCCCCCTAGTGGCTGCAGCTCTGGCTTAACATTGCTACTGACTATAGAGTGCCTCCTAGTGGCTGCAGCTCTGGCCTAACACTGCTACTGCCTATAGAGCACCCCTAGTGGCTGCAGCTCTGGCCTAACACTGCTACTGCCTATAGAGCGCCCCCTAGTGCCTGCAGCTCTGGCCTAACACTGCTACTGCCTATAGAGTGCTCCCCCTAGTGGCTGCAGCTCTGGCCTATAATTGCTACTGCCTATAGAGCGCCTCCTAGTGGCTGCAGCTCTGGCCTAACACTGCTACTGCCTATAGAGCGCCTCCTAGTGGCTGTAGCTCTGGCCTAACACTGCTACTGTCTATAGAGCACCTCCTAGTGGCTGCAGCTCTGGCCTATCATTGCTACTGCCTATAGAGCGCCTCCTAGTGGCTGCAGCTCTGGCCTAACACTGCTACTGCCTACAGATCACCCCCTAGTGGCTGCAGCTCTGGCCTAACACTGCTACTGCCTATAGAGCGCCTCCTAGTGGCTGTAGCTCTGGCCTAACACTGCTACTGTCTATATAGCACCTCCTAGTGGCTGCAGCTCTGGCCTATCATTGCTACTGCCTATAGAGTGACTCCTAGTGGCTGCAGCTCTGGCCTTACACTGCTACTGCCTATAGAGAGCTCCCTAGTGGCTGCAGCTCTGGCCTAACACTGCTACTGCCTATAGAGTACTCCCCCTAGTGGCTGCAGCTCTGGCCTATCATTGCTACTGCCTATAGAGCACCCACTAGTGGCTGCAGCTCTGGCCTAACACTGCTACTGCCTATAGTGCGCCCCCTAGTGGTTGCAGCTCTGGCCTAACACTGCTACTGCCTATAGAGCTCCCCCTAGAGGCTGCAGCTCTGGCCTAATACTGCCACTGCCTATAGAGCCCCCCTAGTGGCTGCAGCTCCGGCCTAACACTGCTACTGCCTATAGAGCTCCCCTAGTGGCTGCAGCTTTGGCCTAACACTGCTACTGCCTATAGAGCGCCCCCTAGTGGCTGCAGTTCTGGCCAATCACTGGTACTGCCTATAGAGCCCCCCCCCCTAGTGGCTGCAGCTCTGGCCTAACACAGCTACTGCCTATAGAGCACCGCTAGTGGCTGCAGCTCTGGCCTAACACTGCTACTGCCTATGGAGCGCCCCTAGTGGCTGCAGCTCTGGCCTAACACTGCTACTGTCTATAGAGCGCCCCCTAGTGGCTGTAGCTCTGGCCTAACATTGCTACTGCCTATAGAGCGCCCCTAGTGGCTGCAGCTCTGGCCTAACACTGCTACTGCCTATAGAGTGCCCCCTAGTGGCTGCAGCTCTGGCCTAACATTGCTACTGCCTATAGAGCGCTCCCTAGTGGCTGCAGCTCTGGCCTAATACTGCTACTGCCTATAGAGCACCCCCTAGTGGCTGCAGCTCTGGCCTAACACTGCTACTGCCTATAGAGCGCTCCCTAGTAGCTGCAGCTTTGGCCTAACACTGCTACTGCCTATAGAGCGCCCCCTAGTGGCTGCAGCTCTGGCCTAACACTGCTACTGCCTATAGAGTGCTCCCCCTAGTGGCTGCAGCTCTGGCCTATCATTGCTACTGCCTATAGAGCACCCATTAGTGGCTGCAGCTCTGGCCTTACACTGCTACCTCCTATAGAGCGCCCCCTAGTGCCTGCAGCTCTGGCCTAACACTACTACTGCCTATAGAGCAGCTCTGGCTTAACACTGCTACTGGCTATAGAGCGCCCCCTAGTGGCTGCAGCTCTGGCCTAACACTGCTACTGCCTATAGTGCGCCCCCTAGTGGCTGCAGCTCTGGCCTAACACTACTACTGCCTATAGAGCACCCCCTAGTGGCTAAAGCTCTGGCCTAACACTGCTACTGCATATAAAGGGCCCCCTAGTGGCTGCAGCTCTGGCCTATCACTGGTACTGCCTATAGAGCACACCCTAGTGGCTGCAGCTCTGGCCTAACACTGCTACTGCCTATAGAGCGCCCCTAGTGGCTGCAGCTCTGGCCTAACACTGCTACTGCCTATAGAGCGCCCCTAGTGGCTGCAGCTCTGGCCTAACACTGCTACTGCCTATAGAGCGCCCCCTAGTGGCTGCAGCTCTGTCCTAACACTGCTACTGTCTATAGAGCGCCCCCTAGTGGCTGCAGCTCTGGCCTAACACTGCTACTGCCTATAGAGCGCCCCTAGTGGCTGCAGCTCTGGCCTACCACTGCTACTGCCTATAGAGCGCCCCCTAGTGTCTGCAGCTCTGGCTCATCACTGGTACTGCCTATAGAGCCCCCCCTAGTGGCTGCAGCTCTGGCCTAACACTGCTACTGCCTATAGAGCACCTCTAGTGGCTGCAGCTCTGGCCTAACACTGCTACTGCCTATAGAGCGCCCCTAGTGGCTGCAGCTCAGGCCTAACACTGCTACTGTCTATAGAGCGCCCCCTAGTGGCTGCAGCTCTGGCCTAACATTGCTACTGCCTATAGAGCGCTCCCTAGTGGCTGCAGCTCTGGCCTAACACTGCTACTGCCTATAGTGCGCCCCCTAGTGCCTGCAGCTCTGGCCTAACACTGCTACTGCCTATAGAGTGCTCCCCCTAGTGGCTGCAGCTCTGGCCTACCACTGCTACTGCCTTTAGAGCACCCCCTAGTGGCTGCAGCTCTGGCCTAACACTGCTACTGCCTATAGAGCACCCCTTAGTGGCTGCAGCTCTGGCCTAACACTGCTACTGCCTATAGAGCTCCCCTAGTGGCTGCAGCTCTGGCCTAACACTGCTACTGCCTATAGAGTGCCCTCTAGTGGATGCAGCTCTGGCCTATCATTGGTACTGCCTATAGAGTGCCCCCTTGTGGCTGCAGCTCTGGCCTAACACTGCTACTGACTATAGAGCACCCCCTAGTGGCTGCAGCTCTGGCCTAACACTACTACTGCCTATAGAGCACCCTTGTGGCTGCAGCTCTGGCCTATCACTGGTACTGCTTATAGAGAGCCCCCTAGGTGCTGCAGCTCTGGCCTAACACTGCTACTGACTATAGAGCACCCCCTAGTGGCTGCAGCTCTGGCCTAACACTACTACTGCCTATAGAGCACCCTTGTGGCTGCAGCTCTGGCCTATCACTGGTACTGCTTATAGACAAGACAAGACAAGACAAGACAAATAACATTTATTTTGCGCTTTTCTCCTTGCGGACTCAAAGCGCCAGAGCAGAGCAGCAGCCACTAGGGCGCGCTCTATTGGCAGTAGCAGTGTAAGGGAGACTTGCCAAAGGTCTCCTACTGAATTAGTGCTGGCTTACTGAACAGGCAGAGCCGAGATTCGAACCCAGGTCTCCCGTGTCAGAGGCAGAACCCTTAACCATTACACCATCAGCCAACTGCTTATAGAGTGCCCCCTAGTGGCTGCAGCTCTGGCCTAACACTGCTACTGCCTACAGAGCGCCCCCTAGTGGCTGCAGCTCTGGCCTATCACTGGTACTGCCTATAGAGCACACCCTAGTGGCTGCAGCTCTGGCCTAACACTGCTACTGCCTATAGAGCGCCCCTAGTGGCTGCAGGTCTGGCCTAACACTGCTACTGTCTATAGAGCGCCCCCTAGTGGCTGCAGCTCTGGCTTAACATTGCTACTGCCTATAGAGCGCTCCCTAGTGGCTGCAGCGCTGGCCTAACACTGCTACTGCCTATAGAGCACCACCTAGTGGCTGCAGCTCTGGCCTAACACTGCTACTGCCCATAGAGTGCTCCCCCTAGTGGCTGCAGCTCTGGCCTAACACTGCTACTGCCTATAGAGCGCCCCCTAGTGGCTGCAGCTCTGTCCTAACACTGCTACTGTCTATAGAGCGCCCCCTAGTGGCTGCAGCTCTGGCCTAACACTGCTACTGCCTATAGAGCGCCCCTAGTGGCTGCAGCTCTGGCCTACCACTGCTACTGCCTATAGAGCGCCCCCTAGTGTCTGCAGCTCTGGCTCATCACTGGTACTGCCTATAGAGCCCCCCCTAGTGGCTGCAGCTCTGGCCTAACACTGCTACTGCCTATAGAGCACCTCTAGTGGCTGCAGCTCTGGCCTAACACTGCTACTGCCTATAGAGCGCCCCTAGTGGCTGCAGCTCAGGCCTAACACTGCTACTGTCTATAGAGCGCCCCCTAGTGGCTGCAGCTCTGGCCTAACATTGCTACTGCCTATAGAGCGCTCCCTAGTGGCTGCAGCTCTGGCCTAACACTGCTACTGCCTATAGAGCGCCCCCTAGTGCCTGCAGCTCTGGCCTAACACTGCTACTGCCTATAGAGTGCTCCCCCTAGTGGCTGCAGCTCTGGCCTACCACTGCTACTGCCTTTAGAGCACCCCCTAGTGGCTGCAGCTCTGGCCTAACACTGCTACTGCCTATAGAGCACCCCTTAGTGGCTGCAGCTCTGGCCTAACACTGCTACTGCCTATAGAGCTCCCTTAGTGGCTGCAGCTCTGGCCTAACACTGCTACTGCCTATAGAGTGCCCTCTAGTGGATGCAGCTCTGGCCTATCATTGCTACTGCCTATAGAGTGCCCCCTTGTGGCTGCAGCTCTGGCCTAACACTGCTACTGACTATAGAACACCCCCTAGTGGCTGCAGCTCTGGCCTAACACTACTACTGCCTATAGAGCACCCTTGTGGCAGCAGCTCTGGCCTATCACTGGTACTGCTTATAGAGAGCCCCCTAGTGGCTGCAGCTCAGGCCTAACACTGCTACTGCCTACAGAGCGCCCCCTAATGGCTGCAGCTCTGGCCTATCACTGGTACTGCCTATAGAGCACACCCTAGTGGCTGCAGCTCTGGCCTAACACTGCTACTGCCTATAGAGCGCCCCTAGTGGCTGCAGGTCTGGCCTAACACTGCTACTGTCTATAGAGCGCCCCCTAGTGGCTGCAGCTCTGGCTTAACATTGCTACTGCCTATAGAGCGCTCCCTAGTGGCTGCAGCGCTGGCCTAACACTGCTACTGCCTATAGAGCACCACCTAGTGGCTGCAGCTCTGGCCTAACACTGCTACTGCCCATAGAGTGCTCCCCCTAGTGGCTGCAGCTCTGGCCTATCATTGCTACTGCCTATAGAGCGCCCCCTAGTGGCTGCAGCTCAGGCCTAACCCTGCTACTGACTATAGAGTGCCTCCTAGTGGCTGCAGCTCTGGCCTAACACTGTTACTGCCTATAGAGCACCCACTAGTGGCTGCAGCTCTGGCCTAACACTGCTACTGCCTATAGAGCACCCCTAGTGGCTGCAGCTCTGGCCTAACACTGCTACTGCCTATAGAGCGCCCCCTAGTGCCTGCAGCTCTGGCCTAACACTGCTACTGCCTATAGAGTGCTCCCCCTAGTGGCTGCAGCTCTGGCCTATAATTGCTACTGCCTATAGAGCACCCACTAGTGGCTGCAGCTCTGGCCTAACACTGCTACAGCTTATAGTGCGCACCCTAGTTGCTGCAGCTCTGGCCTAAGACTACTACTGCATATAGAGCACCCCCTAGTGGCTTCAGCTCTGGCCTAATACTGCTACCTATAGAGCGCCCCCTAGTGGCTGCAGCTCTGGCCTACCACTGGTACTGCCTATAGAGCACCCCCTAGTGGCTGCAGCTCTGGCCTAACACTGCTACTGCCTATAGAGCACCCCTTATTGGCTGCAGCTCTGGCCTAACACTGCTACTGCCTATAGAGCTCCCCTAGTAGCTGCAGCTCTGGCCTAACACTGCTACTGCCTATAGAGCGCCCTCTAGTGGATGCAGCTCTGGCCTATCATTGCTACTGCCTATAGAGTGCCCCCTTGTGGCTGCAGCTCTGGCCTAACACTGCTACTGACTATAGAGCACCCCCTAGTGGCTGCAGCTCTGGCCTAACACTACTACTGCCTATAGAGCACCCTTGTGGCTGCAGCTCTGGCCTATCACTGGTACTGCCTGTAGAGAGCCCCCTAGTGGCTGCAGCTCTGGCCTAACACTGCTACTGCCTACAGAGCGCCCCCTAGTGGCTGCAGCTCTGGCCTATCACTGGTACTGCCTATAGAGCACACCCTAGTGGCTGCAGCTCTGGCCTAACACTGCTACTGCCTATAGAGCGCCCCTAGTGGCTGCAGCTCTGGCCTAACACTGCTACTGCCTATAGAGCCCCCCCTAGTGGCTGCAGCTCTGGCCTAACACTGCTACTGCCTATAGAGCCCCCCCTAGTGGCTGCAGCTCTGGCCTAAAACTGCTACTACCTATAGAGCGCCCCCTAGTGGCTGCAGCTCTGGCCTACCACTGCTACTGCATATAGAGCACCCCCTAGTGGCTGCAGCTCTGGCCTAACACTGCTACTGCCTATAGACCACCCCTTAGTGGCTGCAGCTCTGGCCTAACCTTGCTACTGCCTATAGAGCCCCCCTAGTGGCTGCAGCTCTGGCCTAACACTGCTACTGCCTATAGAGCTCCTCTAGTTGCTGCAGCTCTGGCCTAACACTGCTACTGCCTATAGAGCACCCCTTAGTGGCTGCAGCTCTGGCCTAACACTGCTACTGCATATAGAGCGCCCCCTAGTGGCTGCAGCTCTGGCCTAACACTGCTACTGCCTATAGAGCTCCCCCTAGTGGTTGCAGCTCTGGCCTAACACTGCTACTGCCTATAGAGCGCCCCCTAGTGGCTGCAGCCCTGGCCTAACACTGCTACTGCCTATAGAGCGCCCCTAGTGGCTGCAGCTCTGGCCTAACACTGCTACTGCCTATAGATCCCCCTCTAGTGACTGCAGCTCTGGCCTAACACTGCTACTGCCTATGGAGCACCCCCTAGTGGCTGTAGCTCTGGCCTAACACTGCTACTGCCTATAGAGCGCCCCCTAGTGGCAGCAGCTCTGGCCTAACACTGCTACTGCATATAGAGCTCCCCCTAGTGGCTACAGCTCTGGCCTAACACTGCTGCAGCCTATAGAGCACCCCAGTGGCTGCAGCTCTGGCCTAACATTGCTACTGCCTATAGAGCACCCCCCTAGTGGCTGCAGCTCTGGCCTAACACTGCTACTGCCAATAGAGGGTCCCCTAGTGGCTGCAGCTCTGGCCTAACACTGCTACTGCCTATAGAGCGCCCCCTAGTGGCTGCAGCTCTGGCCTAACACTGCTACTGCCTATAGAGCGCCCCCTAGTGGCTGCAGCTCTGGCCTAACACTGCTACTGCCTATAGAGCACCCCCTAGTGGCTGCAGCTCTGGCCTAACACTGCTACTGCCTATAGAGCACCCCCTAGTGGCTGCAGCTCTGTCCTAACACTGCTACTGCCTATAGAGCCCCCCCCTAGTGGCTGCAGCTCTGGCCTAACACTGCTACTACCTATAGAGCGCCCCCTAGTGGCTGCAGCTCTGGCCTACCACTGCTACTGCCTATAGAGCACCCCCTAGTGGCTGCAGCTCTGGCCTAACACTGCTACTGCCTATAGAGCACCCCTTAGTGGCTGCAGCTCTGGCCTAACATTGCTACTGCCTATAGAGCTCCTCTAGTGGCTGCAGCTCTGGCCTAACACTCCTACTGCCTATAGAGCCCCCTCTAGTGGCTGCAGCTCTGGCCTAACACTGCTACTGCATATAGAGCACCCCCTAGTGGCTGCAGGTCTGGCCTAACATTGCTACTGCCTATACAGCACCCCTAGTGGCTGCAGCTCTGGCCTAACACTGCTACTGCCTATAGAGCACCCCTAGTGGCTGCAGCTCTGGCCTAACACTCCTAAAGCCTATAGAGCACCCCCCTAGTGGCTGCAGTTCTGGTCTAACACTGCTACTGCCAATAGACGCCCCCTAGTGGCTGCAGCTCTGGCCTAACACTGCTACTGCCTATAGAGCACCCCCTAGTGGCTGCAGCTCTGGCCTAACACTGCTACTGCCTATAGAGCCCCCCCTAGTGGCTGCAGCTCTGGCCTAACACTGCTACTACCTATAGAGCACCCCCTAGTGGCTGCAGCTCTGGCCTAACACTGCTACTGCCTATAGAGCACCCCCTAGTGGCTGCAGCTCTGTCCTAACACTGCTACTGCCTATAGAGCCCCCCCCCCCCCCAGTGGCTGCAGCTCTGGCCTAACACTGCTACTACCTATAGAGCGCCCCCTAGTGGCTGCAGCTCTGGCCTACCACTGCTACTGCCTATAGAGCACCCCCTAGTGGCTGCAGCTCTGGCCTAACACTGCTACTGCCTATAGAGCACCCCTTAGTGGCTGCAGCTCTGGCCTAACATTGTTACTGCCTATAGAGCTCCTCTAGTGGCTGCAGCTCTGGCCTAACACTCCTACTGCCTATAGAGCACCCCCTAGTGGCTGCAGCTCTGGCCTAACACTGCTTCTGCATATAGAGCACCCCCTAGTGGCTGCAGCTCTGGCCTAACACTGCTACTAGCTATAGAGCACCCCCTAGTGGCTGCAGCTCTGGCCTAACACTGCTACTGCCTATAGAGCGCCCCCTAGTGGCTGCAGCTCTGGCCTAACACTGCTACTGCCTATAGAGCACCCCCTAGTGGCTGCAGCTCTGGCCTAACACTGCTACTGCCTATAGAGCCCCCCCCTAGTGGCTGCAGCTCTGGCCTAACACTGCTACTACCTATAGAGCACCCCCTAGTGGCTGCAGCTCTGGCCTAACACTGCTACTGCCTATAGAGCACCCCCTAGTGGCTGCAGCTCTGGCCTAACACTGCTACTGCCTATAGAGCACCCCCTAGTGGCTGCAGCTCTGGCCTACCACTGCTACTGCCTATAGAGCGCCCCCTAGTGGCTGCAGCTCTGGCCTAACACTGCTACTGCATATAGAGCTCCCCCTAGTGGCTGCAGCTCTGGCCTAACATTGCTACTGCCTATAGAGCACCCCCCTAGTGGCTGCAGCTCTGGCCTGACACTGCTACTGCCAATAGAGGGTCCCCTAGTGGCTGCAGCTCTGGCCTAACACTGCTACTGCCTATAAAGCGCCCCCTAGTGGCTGCAGCTCCGGCCTAACACTGCTACTGCCTATAGAGCGCCCCCTAGTGGCTGCAGCTCTGGCCTAACACTGCTACTGCCTATAGAGCGCCCCCTAGTGGCTGCAGCTCTGGCCTAACACTGCTACTGCCTATAGAGCACCCCCTAGTGGCTGCAGCTCTGGCCTAACACTGCTACTGCCTATAGAGCGCCCCCTATTGGCTGCAGCTCTGGCCTTCCACTGCTACTGCCTATAGAGCGCCCCCTAGTGGCTGCAGCTCTGGCCTAACACTGCTACTGCCTATAGAGCTCCCCCTAGTGGCTGCAGCTCTGGCCTAACACTGCTACTGCCTATAGAGCACCCCTAGTGGCTGCAGCTCTGGCCTAACATTGCTACTGCCTATAGAGCACCCCCCTAGTGGCTGCAGCTCTGGCCTAACACTGCTACTGCCAATAGAGGGTCCCCTAGTGGCTGCAGCTCTGGCCTAACACTGCTACTGCCTATAGAGCGCCCCCTAGTGGCTGCAGCTCTGGCCTAACATTGCTACTGCCTATAGAGCGCCCCCTAGTGGCTGCAGCTCTGGCCTAACACTGCTACTGCCTATAGAGCACCCCCTAGTGGCTGCAGCTCTGGCCTAACACTGCTACTGCCTATAGAGCACCCCCTAGTGGCTGCAGCTCTGTCCTAACACTGCTACTGCCTATAGAGCCCCCCCCCCCCCCAGTGGCTGCAGCTCTGGCCTAACACTGCTACTACCTATAGAGCGCCCCCTAGTGGCTGCAGCTCTGGCCTACCACTGCTACTGCCTATAGAGCACCCAATAGTGGCTGCAGCTCTGGCCTAACACTGCTACTGCCTATAGAGCTCCTCTAGTGGCTGCAGCTCTGGCCTAACACTCCTACTGCCTATAGAGCACCCCCTAGTGGCTGCAGCTCTGGCCTAACACTGCTACTGCATATAGAGCGCCCCTTAGTGGCTGCAGCTCTGGCCTAACACTGCTACTGCCTATAGAGCGCCCCCTAGTGGCTGCAGCTCTGGCCTAACACTGCTACTGCCTATAGAGCGCCCCCCAGTGGCTGCAGCTCTGGCCTAACACTGCTACTGCCTATAGAGCACCCCCTAGTGGCTGCAGTTCTGGCCTAACACTGCTACTGCCTATAGAGCCCCCCCTAGTGGCTGCAGCTCTGGCCTAACACTGCTACTACCTATAGAGCACCCCCTAGTGGCTGCAGCTCTGGCCTACCACTGCTACTGCCTATAGAGCACCCCCTAGTGGCTGCAGCTCTGGCCTAGCACTGCTACTGCCTATAGAGCACCCCTTAGTGGCTGCAGCTCTGGCCTAACATTGCTACTGCCTATAGAGCACCCCTAGTGGCTGTAGCTCCGGCCTAACACTGCTACTGCGTATAGAGCGCCCCCTAGTGGCTGCAGCTCTGGCCTAACACTGCTACTGCATATAGAGCCCTCCCCCCTAGTGGCTGCAGCTCTGGCCTAACACTGCTACTACCTATAGAGCGCCCCCTAGTGGCTGCAGCTCTGGCCTAACACTGCTACTGCCTATAGAACACCCCCTAGTGGCTGCAGCTCTGGCCTAACACTGCTACTGCCAATAGAGCGCCCCCTAGTGGCTGCAGCTCTGGCCTAACACTGCTACTGCCTATAGAGTGCCCCCCTAGTGGCTGCAGCTCTGGCCTAACACTGCTACTGCCTATAGAGTGCCCCCTAGTGGCTGCAGCTCTGGCCTAACACTGCTACTACCTATAGAGCGCCCCCTAGTGGCTGCAGCTCTGGCCTAACACTGCTACTGCCTATAGAGCGCCCCCTAGTGGCTGCAGCTCTGGCCTAACACTGCTACTGCCTATAGAGCGCTCCCTAGTGGCTGCAGCTCTGGCCTACCACTGCTACTGCCTATAGTGCGCCCCCTAGTGGCTGCAGCTCTGGCGCTTTAAGTCTGCCAGAGCAATATAAATGACCTGTGTTTATTTGTTTGTTAGTATACTGGAATTGATAGCAGATGTCTGCAGCTTCTGGTATCTATTCTGCCATCTAGTGGGGGACAGATAGTACTACACTGTCTATTGCTTACTTTTTTATTGCTACAGAGTTACAGATTGCCCAGCAAGCTCATGGTGAACCACAACTCCCAGGAGTGTGTAAAGGGGCTACCGAGGACCAAAAAGCCCCCTTACTAAAATGTTATACAATTAACAAGCAGGCGAGCGGCTCACCGCAGAGCTGCAGCAGGGGACGTGCTTGGGGCTGGACGAAGCCCCGGGTGAGTGGCACTTGTTGTCCACATGTCTCCCTGATGACTCCTTTAAGGTGCATACACACATCTAATTTTGATTGGCCAATGACTGGCCAGTTTTACCGCCTCCAGTTAGTATGAGGGCTGACAGATTTTGGACGATATTTACAGTATGTGTCGGTAAGCTCCTATAATACATGGAAGTCATAACATTGACCTATGATTGGCCAATCGAAATTGGATATGGACCAGGCTTTAGTCTAAGCACACATCACTTTAAAGGGAACCTAAACTGAGAGGGATATGGATTTTTCCTTCTAAACAATACCAGTTGCTGATCTCTTTGCCTGCAGCAGTGGCTGAATCACACACCTGAAACAAGCATGCAACTAATCCAGTCTGACTTCAGTCAGAGCACCTGATCTGCATGCCTGTTCAAGGGCTGTGGCTAAAAGTATTAGAGACACAGGATCAGCAGGAGAGTCAGGCAACTGGTATTATTTTAAAAGGAAAAATCCACATCCTTCTCAGCTGCTGATTGGCTGTAGAGTTCAGGAGGT
>NC_090656.1:239189338-239276838 GCF_040937935.1 Hyperolius riggenbachi
AATGTAACGCCTGGCTGGTGGTGCTGATGGGTGTTCTAGGGATTGGCACAGTTCCCACCTTATATCCGGTAAGTAGAGTGACGTGGAACCAGGACACAGGACACTGCTGACAGCCGACACAACTGGGCAAACAGGTTCCCTCACTGTCAGCCTACAATTACTGCACAGCAGCCAACACACAGCACTCCCTGCCATAGAGATCAGCCTGCAATACTCACCCCAGACAGCCTCCCCATCAATTACTGCACAGCAGCCAACACACAGCACTCCCTGCCATAGAGATCAGCCTGGTATACTTACCCCAGACAGCCTCCCCATCAATTACTGCACAGCAGCCAACACACAGCACTCCCTGCCATAGAGATCAGCCTGGTATACTTACCCCAGACAGCCTCCCCATCAATTCCTGCACAGCAGCCAACACACAGCACTCCCTGCCATAGAGATCAGCCTGGTATACTTACTCCAGACAGCCTCCCCATCAATTACTGCACAGCAGCCAACACACAGCACTCCCTGCCATAGGCCTAGTGCACACCAGAGCGGTTCTGCTGCGGTTTGCGATCCGCTTGCGGCTGCGGATACGCTTGGGCAATGTATCTCAATGGGCTGGTGCACACCAGAGCGGGAGGCGGTTTGCAGACATGCATACTCCCGGGCTGCTGCAGATTTTGGATTGCGGAGGCGTTTCTGCCTCAATGTTAAGTATAGGAAAAACGCAAACCGCTCTGAAAAACGCTACTTCAGATCGGTTTGCCAGGCGTTTTTTGTTACAGTAGCTGTTCAGTAACAGCTTTACTGTAACAATACATGAAATCTACTACACCAAAAACTCTTCCCAAAACCGCAAAATGCTAGCTGAAACGCTACAGAAAAAGAAGAAAAAGCGTTTCAAAATCTGCTAGCATTTTGCGGATCTGCTAGCGGTTTTTGGTGTGCACCAGGCCAATGAGATTAGCAGCAGCCTGGTATACTCACCCCAGACAGCCTCCAGTCTCCCCATCACTGACCTGCTTCCCTGCAATTACTGCATAGCAGCCAACACACAGCACCGCCTGCCATAGAGATCAGCAGCAGCCTGCAATACTCACCCTAGACAGCCTCCAGTCTCCCCATCACTGACCTGCTTCCCTGCAATTACTGCATAGCAGCCAACACACAGCACTCCCTGCCATAGAGACCAGCCTGGTATACTTACCCAAGACAGCCTCCCCATCAATTACTGCACAGCAGCCAAC
This sequence comes from Hyperolius riggenbachi, assembly GCF_040937935.1. NCBI lineage: Eukaryota > Metazoa > Chordata > Amphibia > Anura > Hyperoliidae > Hyperolius > Hyperolius riggenbachi. The sequence goes on from NC_090656.1 coordinate 239,190,577, forward strand.
ACACAGCACTCCCTGCCATAGAGACCAGCCTGCAATTACTGCATAGCAGCCAACACACAGCACTCCCTGCCATAGAGATCAGCCTGGTATACTTACCCCAGACAGCCTCCCCATCAATTACTGCACAGCAGCCAACACACAGCACTCCCTGCCATAGAGATCAGCCTGGTATACTTACCCCAGACAGCCTCCCCATCACTGACCTGCTTCCCTGCAATTACTGCACAGCAGCCAACACACAGCACTCCCTGCCATAGAGACCAGCCTGCAATACTCACCCCAGACAGCCTCCCCATCACTGACCTGCTTATATATATATATATATATATATATATATATATATATATATATATATATATATACTAGCCAACCCGCGTCGTAGCATACGCCGCATCTATCTATCTAATAGATTACGTGCCTCAACCTTGAAGCAAGAAGAAGTAGGCTTTCCATGAGAAAATGTATGCGTGCTCAAACACCAAGTTTAACCCTAGCAAGTCTGGCTTTGCAAATCCGGCCTAATTGGCTGCCTATTCATGGAGGCAATGCTCATGCAAATATGCATTTGCTTTCGCATGCCAAACTATGCAGGGTCAAAAAACCAATACTGCAAAGTGCTGTCTCGCTGCCTGGGAACGACAGCGGCACCCCGGAGTGGGAGGCTGGGTGGCGCAGCCGCCCCCCCCCCCCCCCCCCCCAAGCGTGGCCAGCGCTGGGGAGAGCCGTCCGCACCCACCTCCTAATATTAAAAACAGCCACTTACCTTAACGTCCATTGGGCTTGATTCACAAAGCGGTGCTAACCTACTTAGCACATCTAAAGTCTTTAGACGTGCTAACCAGGGTGCTAAGTAGGTTAGCACTGAATTATCCGATTCAGAAATTCGGTGCTAACCTACTTAGCACCCTGGTTAGCACATCTAAAGACTTTAGACGTGCTAAGTAGGTTAGCACCGCTTTGTGAATCAAGCCCATTGGGTTCTGCTACATGCGCATTAATTTTGTCATGGAAAGCATTTTGTGCAGTTTGTATCCTTTGGAGGCAGGTGGTGGATGGCTTGCTCCGGTGGTGTGAACCCTGGAGTGAGTGCGCCTGTCCCCCCCCCCCCCTCTGGAGTGCTGTATGTGAGCCAGCCCTGAGCTCTAAAGCTCGGGGTGACCCATGCTTCTCTCCTTTCTCATGTGGTGCCCCCAAATTAATGCGCATGTAGCAGAACGCAATGGACGTTAAGGTAAGTGCCTGTTTTTAATATTGGGAGGTGGGTGCAGACGGCTCTCCCCGGCGCTGGCCACACTTGGGGGGGGGGTCGTCCACGCCACCCAGCCTCCCCCTCCGGGGTGCCGCTGTGGTTTCCAGGCAGTGAGAGAGCCTGGGACCCTGCGGTCCCCCCAGTTGTATAAAAAGGGGGCATTGGGAATCCTCCCCGTGGCGCTCCTGGAGGCCTGGAGCACACCAAAAACTGCTAGCAGATCCGCAAAATGCTAGCAGATTTTGAAACGCTTTTTCTTATTTTTCTGTAGCATTTCACCTAGCATTTTGCGGTTTTGTAAAGCGTTTTTGGTGTAGTAGATTTCATATATTGTTACAGTAAAGCTGTTACTGAACAGCTTCTGTAACAAAAACGCCTGCAAAACCGCTCTGAACTGCCGTTTTTCAGAGCGGTTTGCGTTTTTCCTATACTTTACATTGGAGGCAGAAACGCCTCCGCAATCCAAAAAATGCCTCACCTCGGGAGTATGTGTTTCAGCAAAACGCCTCCCGCTCTGGTGTGCACCAGCCCATTGAAATAAATTACCCAAGCGTATCCGCAGCCGCAAGTGGATCGCAAAACGCTGCCGAACCGCTCTGGTGTGCACTAAGCCGGATAGTGCTAATGTAGCATGTAGCAGGGTGACTGCTTTGTGGTATTGGTTTGTGCATGCATTTGCATGAGCATTGCCTCATGAATAGCCAATTAGGCCAGATTTGCAATGTCAGACTTGCTAGGGTAAGGCCTCTTTTCCATGGACTGTGAATAGGCAGTGAAATGGCTCTCAAACTCTCACAACTGCTCACTGCTGCCTGTTAACTGCCTGGTATCTGCTCACTGCTGCCTGGTAACTGCTTGCTGAGCACACAGCTTAACAGTCCGTGGAAAAGAGGCCTTAAACTTGGTGTTTGAGCACGCATACATTTTCTCATGCAAAGTACTTCTTCTTCTTGTTTGAAGGTTGAGGCACTTAGTCTATTATATATATATATATATATACACACACATATAACATATATGCTATAGCAGCATAGAGGGTGATATAGCGGCTGGGAACGTGGAAAATCACCCGCGTTCCCAGCCTGTCGGCGGCTGTCGCCGAACCCGGAAGTAGCCACCGGCGGGGACAGGACGATCGGAGCGGGGCTGCGAGGGCACCATCCAGCTTCAGAGGGCTGAGGGATGCCTCGGGTGAGTAAAAATCATTTTTTTTTTTTTTTAGACTTAAGTATTCCTTTTAAGAATGTACAGCCTTCAGTACAAGGACCATCATGTAACATGCATCCTGCTTAATTTCTGCTCCGTGCAACAGTACAGTAGCCAGGTGTCTGTACAGCGCTCGGCCTGACCTGTTGTCCAGGTGATGAAATCCCTGCTGCGCGGCAGCAGTCCTTACATAATCCCAGCTCAACGATCTACATAAACAAGTAAGATTATAATAGAAACAAGAAACGGAACACATAAACACATTTCACTTTTCACCTGGTGGACTCAAAGTCACAGGGCTGCAGCCACTTAGGGCCATTGTATAGGGGAAGGAGGCCACTAGACACCAGGGAACTGTATAGGGGGAGGGAGGGGCCACTAGACACCAGGGAATTGTATAAGGGAGGGAGAGGCCACTAGACACCAGGGAACTGTATAAGGGAGGGAGGGGCCACTAGACACCAGGGAACTGTATAAGGGAGGGAGGGGCCACTAGACACCAGGGAACTGTATAAGGGAGGGAGGGGCCACTAGACTCCAGGGAACTGTATAAGGGAGGGAGGAGCCACTAGACTCCAGGGAACTGTATAGGGGGAGGGAGGGGCCACTAGACACCAGGGAACTGTATAAGGGAGGGATGAGCCACTAGACACCAGGGAACTGTATAAGGGAGGGAGGGGCCACTAGACACCAGGGAACTGTATAAGGGAGGGAGGAGCCACTAGACACCAGGGAACTGTATAAGGGAGGGAGGGGCCACTAGACACCAGGGAACTGTATAAGGGAGGGAGGGGCCACTAGACACCAGGGAACTGTATAAGGGAGGGAGGAGCCACTAGACACCAGGGAACTGTATAAGGGAGGGAGGGGCCACTAGACACCAGGGAACTGTATAAGGGAGGGATGAGCCACTAGACACCAGGGAACTGTATAAGGGAGGGAGGGGCCACTAGACTCCAGGGAACTGTATAGGGGGAGGGAGGGGCCACTAGACTCCAGGGAACTGTATAGGGGGAGGGAGGGGCCACTAGACTCCAGGGAACTGTATAGGGCGAGGGAGGGGCCACTAGACACCAGGGAACTGTATAAGGGAGGGATGAGCCACTAGACACCAGGGAACTGTATAAGGGAGGGAGGGGCCACTAGACACCAGGGAACTGTATAAGGGAGGGAGGGGCCACTAGACACCAGGGAACTGTATAAGGGAGGGAGGAGCCACTAGACACCAGGGAACTGTATAAGGGAGGGAGGAGCCACTAGACACCAGGGAACTGTATAAGGGAGGGAGGGGCCACTAGACACCAGGGAACTGTATAAGGGAGGGATGAGCCACTAGACACCAGGGAACTGTATAAGGGAGGGAGGGGCCACTAGACTCCAGGGAACTGTATAGGGGGAGGGAGGGGCCACTAGACTCCAGGGAACTGTATAGGGGGAGGGAGGGGCCACTAGACACCAGGGAACTGTATAGGGCGAGGGAGGGGCCACTAGACACCAGGGAACTGTATAAGGGAGGGATGAGCCACTAGACACCAGGGAACTGTATAAGGGAGGGAGGGGCCACTAGACACCAGGGAACTGTATATGGGAGGGAGGGGCCACTAGACACCAGGGAACTGTATATGGGAGGGAGGGGCCACTAGACACCAGGGAACTGTATAGGGAGAGGGAGGGGCCACTAGACACCAGGGAACTGTATAGGGAGAGGGAGGGGCCACTAGACACCAGGGAACTGTATAAGGGAGGGAGAGGCCTCTAGACACCAGGGAACTGTATAAGGGAGGGATGAGCCACTAGACACCAGGGAACTGTATAAGGGAGGGAGGTGCCACTAGACACCAGGGAACTGTATAAGGGAGGGAGGGGCCACTAGACACCAGGGAACTGTATAAGGGAGGGAGAGGCCTCTAGACACCAGGGAATTGTATAAGGGAGGGAGAGGGCCACTAGACACCAGGGAACTGTATAGGGGAGGGAGAGGGCCACTAGACACCAGGGAACTGTATAAGGGAGGGAGAGGGCCACTAGACACCAGGGAACTGTATAAGGGAGGGAGAGGCCACTAGACACCAGGGAACTGTATAGGGGAGGGAGGGGCCACTAGACACCAGGGAACTGTATAGGGAGAGGGAGGGGCCACTAGACACCAGGGAACTGTATAAGGGAGGGAGAGGCCACTAGACACCAGGGAACTGTATAAGGGAGGGAGAGGCCACTAGACACCAGGGAACTGTATAAGGGAGGGAGGGGCCACTAGACACCAGGGAACTGTATAAAGGAGGGAGGGGCCTCTAGACACCAGGGAACTGTATAGGGGAGGGAGGGGCCACAAGACACCAGGGAACTGTATAGGGGGAGGGAGGGGCCACTAGACACCAGGGAACTGTATAAGGGAGGGAGAGGCCACTAGACACCAGGGTACTGTATAAGGGAGGGAGAGGCCACTAGACACCAGGGAACTGTATAAGGGAGGGAGGGGCCACTAGACACCAGGGAACTGTATAGGGGAGGGAGGGGCCACTAGACACCAGGGAACTGTATAAGGGAGGGGCCACTAGACACCAGGGAACTGTATAAGGGAGGGAGGGGCCACTAGACACCAGGGAACTGTATAAGGGAGGGATGAGCCACTAGACACCAGGGAACTGTATAAGGGAGGGAGGGGCCACTAGACACCAGGGAACTGTATAAGGGAGGGAGGAGCCACTAGACTCCTGGGAACTGTATAGGGGGAGGGAGGGGCCACTAGACACCAGGGAACTGTATAAGGGAGGGAGGGGCCACTAGACACCAGGGAACTGTATATGGGAGGGAGGGGCCACTAGACACCAGGGAACTGTATAGGGAGAGGGAGGGGCCACTAGACACCAGGGAACTGTATAAGGGAGGGAGAAGCCTCTAGACACCAGGGAACTGTATAAGGGAGGGATGAGCCACTAGACACCAGGGAACTGTATAAGGAAGGGAGGTGCCACTAGACACCAGGGAACTGTATAAGGGAGGGAGGGGCCACTAGACACCAGGGAACTGTATAAGGGAGGGAGGGGCCACTAGACACCAGGGAACTGTATAAGGGAGGGAGGGGCCACTAGACACCAGGGAACTGTATAGGGGAGGGAGGGGCCACTAGACACCAGGGAACTGTATAAGGGAGGGAGGGGCCTCTAGACACCAGGGAACTGTATAGGGGAGGGAGAGGCCACTAGACACCAGGGAACTGTATAAGGGAGGGAGAGGCCACTAGACACCAGGGTACTGTATAAGGGAGGGAGAGGCCACTAGACACCAGGGAACTGTATAAGGGAGGGAGAGGCCACTAGACACCAGGGAACTGTATAAGGGAGGGAGGGGCCACTAGACACCAGGGAACTGTATAAGGGAGGGAGGGGCCACTAGACACCAGGGAACTGTATAGGGGAGGGAGGGGCCTCTAGACACCAGGGAACTGTGTAAGGGAGGGAGGAGCCACTAGACACCAGGGAACTGTATAGGGGGAGGGAGGGGGCACTAGACACCAGGGAACTGTATAAGGGAGGGAGAGGCCACTAGACACCAGGGAACTGTATAAGGGAGGGAGGGGCCACTAGACACCAGGGAACTGTATAAGGGAGGGAGGGGACACTAGACACTAGGGAACTGTATAAGGGAGGGATGAGCCAGTAGACACCAGGGAACTGTATAAGAGATGGAAGATAGTGACTGCACAGTAAGAGAGGAATTACTACAAAAGAACAAAGCTGTTGCTGGAGATGCCAGAGGGAAATTGGATCGATGAGACATATATTCTGGGATTGTAGACTTATTAAGCCTTTCTGGTAAGGAAGTTAAAAAAATAATGAAGGATTTAGTTGACATTGAACCAACAGATGATCCAGCTTTTTAGCTTTTACATCACAATGGGTATAGCATTTGAAAATATAAAGAAAATCTATCACTCGCCATATGATAGATGCAGCAAGAGGTTTGATAGGGAGACATTGGAAAACGTTGACTCCCCCCTCTGCTGTGGAGTGGTGTGTGTGTGCGATCACTCGAAAACGGCTTAACCGATTTGAACGAAACTTGGTATACAGATCCCTAACTACCTGGGATGATATGTTCTGGGGGTCTCGCGTCCCCCCTGCACACCTGGGCGGAGCTACAAACAGCAAATCAGATTTCACCCATTCAAGTCAATGGAAAAATTGTAAAAGGCTGTCATTGTCACAGTAATCAAGCCAGAGTCCCCACACATGGCACAGGTGGTCACTTGGTGACCGAGGTTACAAATCCAGGAAAAGTGGGCGGAGCATAAAACAGCCAATCAAATTTCAGCCGTTCATTTTAAATGGGAAAATGTAAACTGCAGTCATTCTTAGACTGTTAATCGCAGGGTTCTCAAACTTGCCACAGTTGGTCACTGGGTGACTGGGATTAAGATTCAAGAAAGTGGGTGGAGCCTACAACAGCCAATCAAAATTCACCTATTGATTTGCAAGGGGAATATTTAAACTGCTGCCATTCTTACACTGTTTATGGCAGAGGCTTCAGACTTGCTACAGTCAGTCATTAGGTGACTGGGGTCCAAATTCACTAAAGTGGTGGGGCCACAAACAGTCAATCAGATATCCTTGGTGAATAAACTGCTTCCATTCACACATTTTTTTATGCCAGGCACCTGAAAGCTCACAAACTTGGTCATTGAGTGACTGAGTGTCAAGGTTACACAAAGTGGGTGGAGCCAAAACAACTTTTACTGGGAAAATATAAACTGCAGCCATTCTTACACTGTTAATGGCAGGGTTCTCAAACTTTGCACAGTTGGTCATTGGGTAACTGAGATTAAGATTTTGGAAGGTGGGTGGAGCCTACAACAGCCAATAAAAATTCACCTTTTGATTTTCAAAGGGAATGTTTAAGCTGCTACCATTCTCTTATACTGTTAATAGCAGATGCCTCAAACTTGGTACAGTTGGTCACCAAACTCAGAAAGGGGGCGGAACCACAAACAGCCAATAAGACTTGTTTATTTTTCAATGGGAATATACAAAGTATTGATACCAAGGACCCCAAAGCTGATAAACTTGATAATTGAGTGACTGTATGTCAAGGTTAGAAAAAGTGGGTGGTGCCAACAACTAAATTTTTAACATGGCAGGGTTCCAAAACTTTACACAATTGGCCACTGGGTGACTGAGATGAATATTCAGAAATGTGGGTGGAGCCTACAACAGCCAATCAAAATGTACCTATTGATTTTCAAGGGGAATATTCACATTGCTACCATTCTTACACTGTTAATGGCAGAGGCCTCAAACCTAATACAGTCAGCCATTGGGTGACAGGGGTCCAAATTCACTAAAGGGGTGGAGCCACAAACAGCCAATCAGATTTGTTAGATTGATTTCAGCCATTCTGTTATTGGCAGGGTTCTCAAACGTGAAACAGTTGGCCACTGGGTGACTGGGACTAATATTCAGGAAAGTGGGTGGAGTCTACAGCAGCCAATCAAAATTCACCTTTTGATTTTCAAGGGGAATATTGCAACTGCAGCCATTCTTACACTGTTAATGGCAGAGACCTCAAACCTGCTACAGTCGGTCGTTAAGTGTCTGGAGTTCAAATTCAGTAAAGGGGCGGAGCCGAAAACAGCCAGATTTCTTTGCTGGATAAACTGCTTCCATTACCATAATTTTGATGCCAGGAACCCAAAAGCTCACAAACTTGGTCATTGAGTAGTGACTATGTGTCCAGGTTACAAAAAGTAGATGGAGTTAAAACAGATGTTTCTGGGAAATTGTAAACTGCAGCCCTTCTTCACTGTTAATGGCAGGGTTCTAAAACTTAGCATAGCTGGTTACTGGGTGACTGGGATTAATGTTCAGAAAAGTGGGTGGAGCCTAAAAATGCCAATCAAAAATCACGTCGCTTTTCAAGGAGAATATTACAATTGCTGCCATTCTTGCACTGTTAATGGCACAAGCCTCAAACCTGGTACAGTTGGTCATTAGGTCACTGGGGTTCAGATTCAGAAAAGGGGACAGAGCCACAAACGGTGAATCAGATTTGTTTAATTTCATGGGAAAATACAAATTAATGATGCCAAGGACCCCAGAGCTCACACAATTGGTCATTGAGTAGTGACTTTGTGTCCAGGTTACAAAAAGTGGGCGGAGCCAAAAACAAATTTCACTGGGAAAGTGTAAACTGCAGCCCTTCTTACACTGTTAATGGCAGGGTTCACAAACTTTGCCCAGATGGTCACTGGGTGACAGAGTAATATTCAGGGAAGTGGGTGGAGCCTATAATAGCCAATCAAAATTCACCTGTTGATTTTCAAGTGGAATATTTAAATTGCTGCAATTTTTCCACTGTTAATAGCAGATGCCTCAAACCTGGCACAGCTGGTCATTGGGTGACTGGGGTTCAAATGCTGGAGAGGGGCGGAGCCACAAACGGCCTATCTGATTTGTTTAATTTCTATGGGAATATACAAATTATTGATGCCAAGGACCCCAAAGCTCACAAACTTGGTCATTGAGTGTTTGTACGTTAGTGTTAGAAAGTGGGCGGATCCAACACCAGTCAAATACATACCTGGGCAACGCAGGGTCATCAGTGGGTGGAGACAAATACAAATTTCACTGGGAAAATGTAAACTGCAGCCATTCTGTTAATGGCAGGGTTTTAAAACTTTGCACAGTTGGTCACTGGGTGACTGGGATTAATATTCAGAAAAGTGGGTGGAGCCTACAAAAGTGAATCACTGGAATGAAAAGGGCAAAAGCGATCCTGTACCAATTGCTGCACCACCACCTATAGAGATATAGGAGGTGAGGCATTTGTGTATCTGTTTTTCCACATTATACCGCATTGTGGTGGTTTGCTGGTCACAGTAACTGTTTTAATGTTTTTATGATGTTTTTGTAGAATGTCCAATAAAGTTTTGTTACATTTATAATTGGTGGTGCAGCAATTTGTACAGGATCGCTTTTGCCCTTTCTTTCCAGAAACTCCTCTTTTGGTCCTGTAGCTAGCACACCATGTAATTATACAGCTCATACTCGGAGTGCGGATGCAACCATCTCTTTTTGTACAAAAGTGAATCAAACTTCACCTATTGCTTTTCAAGGGGAATATTTACATTGCTGCTATTCTTGCACTGTTAATGGCACAAGCCTCAAACCTGGTACAGTTGGTCATTGGGTGACACGGGTTCAAATTCAGAAAAGGGGGTGGAGCCACAAACAGCCAATCAGATTTTTTTCATTTCAATGCAAATTATTGATATCAAAGACCGCAAAGCTCACAAACTTGGTCATCGAGTGTTTGTGTGTTAGAAAAAGTAGGCGGAGCCAACACTAGCCAAATACATTCCCGGGCAACGCTGGGCAATCACCTAGTCTCCTATATTTATAGAATGGAACAATTAACCCACTCAGTACATGGGACAGAGGAATTGGGGGAAAAAATCTGGGAGAAATGGGCCAAATTTATGGAGCTTGAGGACTATAACAAGATCATGGGTCAGGAGAAATACTCCCCCCCCCCCCCCCTTCTCCCTGTTCGCTCGATACGGGTGGCCCTGGAATGGATGGGTGGATGTCTGTGAGTGGGAGATGAGTGGATACGAGTGTGTGTTTGGGAATAGTGGACACGAAAGGAGGAGGGTATATGGGGAGGGTGCCCTGCTCACTCTGGGAGATGGAGCGGAGTACCTTCTCTTTGCCTTTGTGTATGCCCCTCTTTCCCTCTCTGTTTATAAGTTGGACTGCTTCCCCCCCCCCCCTCCAGGTGTTGATCCCATAGATGGGAGGATTAAAACAGGACTAGAAGAGATGTGCCTTACTTGGGGAGGAGTGAGATAGGGGGTGTGGGGCATAAGAGGTTAATGAGGCAATGGATTATTGGAAATGTGGTGCTGGTGGGAGGTGGGTGGAGATGGGGGTATCGGTTGAGCTGTAGTCGATTATCCTAGGGTTATGTTTGAAATGATGTATGGATTTATGAAAAAGTATTTTGTAATATGTTTTTTTATATTGATTGAAATTGATAAATAAAGAATATATAAAAAAAAAAAAACTGTTGCTGTGGAAACTAAAGGTGTATAGGAAATCCATTTTGAATTATGCGATAAGCATTGCCATACACATGTAGATTGCCACCCAATCTGCCAGTCATCCCTCCAACATCTCCGCTTGATTGATCGTTAAACAATTTTATGTTGTTTTTGTTTGAAAGTCTGATCGGACACGTTGGGAAATCTTTACAAACGGCGACAGGACAGAAACTGTGGGAGAAATTGGATCCTATTATAAATCATAAATCAGTCCCTGTAGCTTTATATGGCAATACACAAATGTGATAGGAAAGACATGTTTAATGTTATAGAGTGCACAACATGAATCTAGACAACATTCAAGAACTAAGTCATTGTAAACAGATCATCATCATCATCATCATCATCATCATCATCTTCCCATAGACATACGGAACAGAAATCACCCATACCAGCCTCCTGGGTACCTTCACCCCCCCCCCCCCCCCCCCCCCTCTGGCACACAGGACAGATGACACTCCATGGCCAGCCTCCTGGTACGTTACCCATTCCCCCCCCCCCCCCTACTGGACATACAGCACAGATGACACCCATCCATTCCCACCCCCCCCCCCCGCCCCCCCACTGCACAGAGGACAGTCATGCCAGCCTCCTGGTACGTTCCCCATCCCCCCCCCCCCTCCCCCCACTGGACAGTCATGCCAGCCACCTGGTACATTCACCATTTCCCACAATTTAAAACAATCTTAGTAACACCTCACTTATGAAACAGAAGAAGTATTAGCTGTACAAAAATAGCATTTTCCTTTAAAAACCAGTGTAGAGAAATACATTTCAGACAAAGGCAAGAAAAATACACAGCTCAAGAGAAGCACGATGCGCTTCCAAAACTCGCCGATGGTCCCCTCAGACTTCTATGTGGGCGGCCGCACTGAGCTATTCTAGGCAGAGGAGGGAGGGGGGGGGGGGGGGGGGGGGGGGGGGGGGGGGGGGGGGGGGGGGGGGAAGGGAGGGTGGGAAATGTACCTATACATGTGCAAAAACTGAAGACCCTTCACCCCCCCCCCCCCCAACTTCCAACAGCCGCTCCAGAGTGTGGAATGTGCAGTCCTGGGCCCAGATGGTTGGAACAGGAGGAAGGATCGGCCACTCCCAAGAGCAATGCTGCTAGGAGAGAGTGCGATGGGGCTGGAATGAGTACATCAACAAAATATACATTTCCTAAAAATAGTGCAGAAGTGTTAAAGGAAACCTAGCAGTAGGGTGCATATGAGAAGGGGAGGGACTGTGCCAGGTGCTTTGCAATTCATCATTAATTCAGGCCCCACAGAGGCCTTCCGGGAGCAAAGAACTTGTACACAACCCCCCCCCCCCATCCCTAAAGGAAAGAAAAACTACTACCCAACCAATCCTCACGATTCCCCTGGCTAGATCAGCAATTGATCAAAAGATTTAGCTCAGAATAGCAAAACATCTTCCAGCCCACTAGAGGGAGAGGAGTACAGAAAACAGCTTTACAGTGCTCCCTCTAGTGGCAAGAAGTGTCAGCTCTTTTTTCCTGGAAAAAGGTAAAATCAAGGGGGGGGGGGGGGGTGGGGGGGGAAGTGACAGCTGAACAGCTGAGCTTAACCAGGGAGATCCGTTAGATTTTATTTTTTTTAAATTAAGATTAAACAAAGTGAATTTAGGTTAAGTGCACTTACGGTACACAGCATTCCTGCCATGAGAGGAATAAGTCAGACCAGATCCTCCAATAAATCCTTTGTACATATCACAGACCTATGGAACAGCTCAGGAAATCTGCCAAATATGCAAATTCCTCCTCAACAGAACCAAATCAAAGCCGCATAATCATTAACGGTCAGGTGAGGAAACTTCCAGCACCATCCAAAAACATTGCGGCTTTCTCCTCCATGCATGAGCGGCTCCTGTGCAGACACGAATTTCTGGCGGCTGCGCAATGCGGCACGCCCGTACACAGAAGGGAGGAGGAGGATCCCAGCCAGCAGCAGAGGGGCGGGGGAGGATCAGGAAAGCCCTCCTCCTACTGACACAAGTATATCTTTCAGGATTACACAATATGGAGTCTAACTTTACTGGATTGGCAGCTTTGATCTGCTTTAAATCGTTTTCTGCTGAGAAGAAAAATTTGCTCATTTAGCAAATGTACTGCTTGACCTTCAACCCCATGATTCTCCCCCCCCCGGGACCGGTATCGCACTAAGGACAGGTAATTTAGCACTCTCAGGGTAACCAGCGGTGCCAGGAATGCCAGCCTGTGTACCAGTCATACGTGCTTGAAGGTGGGCAAATGCATTTCCGGTCACGTTTAATTGGCCCGGTTACAAACTGAATACAATAGGCATACAATTCAGTAACAACTTAGCATTCAGCATTGTAGTCACAGCCAATTACAACTCATGGCAGGTTTGCTACAACTCCACCATATTTCAAGGACAACTGAAGGGTGAAGAAAATGGAGGCTGCCACATTTATTTCCTGTTAAATAATGCCAGTTGCTTGGCAGTCCTGCTGGACTATTTGGCTGCAGTAGTGTCTGAATAACACCAGTCAACAAGCATGCAGCTAATCCTGTCAGACCTGACAATGTCAGAAACACCTGATCTGCTGTATGCTTGTTCAGGGACTATGGTTATAAGTATCAGAGAGAGGATCAGCAGCGATGCCAGGGAACTGGTATTGTGTAACAGGAAATAAATATGGCAGCCTCCATATACCGCTCACTTCAGGTGTGCTTAAATCAGTAAACAATCCTGGAGTTCTTTATTAACTTGTGTAAGGAGCTTGTGGATTCTCCAACCCAGCTGAGTCCAGCCAGAACTGGGTTATTAGTTTTGGGTGGAACTGCCCATTAAATGTAACCAGTCTTATGTATGCAAGTCCCTGGCAGAACCTCAGATGTAGGGTGCCTAGGGCAGCCCTCCTGCAGTATTGACCGCAGGTGATGGAGCCGTTATCCTTGACTGTTGGGGGCCATAGCCTGTTGCCACAGTAACCAGTCTAAAAGGCGGGTTCCCTACACTCCTGTTGAGTTCTTCTCCTCAGTTGTATTACTTTGCGTGGATTGATCTTGTGTCTTCTTCATTTCCAGACCTTTCACCCAAGTGTAGCTGAAGGACCCACCCAACACCATGAGATTGCTGGTCCACCACAAGGCGGTCTTCACCTCTTGGAAGTAAAACACAGACAGCACAGTCTGGGCACACGCCTTGGCCGTCCCAGAGATGTTGTGGGTCAGGGGGCTGGTGAATTTAATCTGCAGGCCTGTGACATACCCAATGGCAAAGCCAAAAACGCCTCCAGGGTCATCATCCCCCAGAAGTAAGAGGAGTCCAGCTTGTCGAACACCAGTAAGGTTCTGACCTCCCCAAACACCAGCATCAGAGGCAGGAAGAGGAAGCAAGCATTGACGTTGTTGTAGTAGGTCAGGCGCCAGATGCTGTTGTCCACTGCCGGAAGGACCTTCTTGGTGTAGATGGCGTTCAGAGACACGCACAGGCTGGCCAGGACGCCATAGAAGATTCCGGCCCAAGACAAGGTGCCTTCTGCATCTTCCTGATCTATGCCCAGCCAGAAACCACCTGCAGAAAAGTTAGAGAACCACAAAGGTTTACTAAAAGTGGATGTTACTGTAGTGTAAAAGGTCATCCATACATAACAGTATATAGTGGCCTAACATGGCTCTACAAAGCCATTCAGGAATACATCCCCAAGATTGAGTTAACTTCTAGCTTCCAGAAGATTGTCCACACCCCTCCCACTTCCAGAAACCTGGCCATACCCTCATGCACACATAACCCCACCTCCTTCCTAACTGCATCTCAAGCTAGTATGTGCATTAGGAGTGGTGTAATGGGAAGGGGGGGGGGGGGGGGGGGGGAGCGGCGAGGGAAGTAGTATTGATAGAAGTCGATAATTGGGTTCTTACCAAACTTTGGATACCAGCAGTGCTACTGACCCCCCCCCCCCCCCCCCCCTCCGATGACTGTGGGCGGTGCTGGAATGATCTGAGGCTCCGCAGCGATATGAACTTCCAATGTCATTAAAAGCACAGATACATGGGTTGATTCATTAGGCATTCCCCAGCAAGTCTGAATAATGCTGGGGATATCCGATAAATAAATCCAGACTGTCCTATATTTACTGAATAGCTAAGCTGGTGCTCCATTCTACTTTGCTTGCCTCACTAAGGCACTTATTTTGACCTGAAGAAGAGGGATTTTACCCAGGAAATGTGTTATCTATGGCTTTCAATCAATACAACTTTGAGAGATAAGAGGACTAAGGAAAAAACATGAGTCGCTAATGCTGGGAATACACGGTACAAACAAAGCCATTAGATGGCTCGATTGATCATTTCCGACATGTCCGATCACCCGCTGGATCGATTCCGTGCTCGATATCGCAGGCGGGACAATGGAAGAAGATAAGGAAAACAAGCAGAAGATAATCGCCCGCGGTGACAAGCGGGAATCGATCTGGCGGCATAATCGAGCGGTGAAACGTACCGTGTATTCCCGGCATTAAAGCTCGGCTGTAACTGCAGCAGGCACCGAATATTGTCTTGAGGAAGAGGCACGTTCCCATAGTATAATACAAGTCTTTGCTTCTACTTCTATGGTGGCATCCATGAGGTAAGCCACCTCCCCCTTTCACATTTAATTGGTTGTCATTGGTTCTATCCACACTGGGCCCCTCCTCCGCTGCATCATTTCAGCTGTCTGACTTCCTCAAAGCAGGCCAACCTTTATATTTTAAAAGGACACCTGAAGTGAGAGGAATAAGGAGGCTGCCATATTTGTTTCCTGTTATACAATACCCCATTGCCTGGCAGCCCTGCTGATCTCTCTGGCTCCAGTAGCGTGAATCACACACCCGAAACAAGCATGCAGCTAATCCAGTTAGAGCACCTGATCTGCTGCATGCTTGTTCAGGGGGTATGGCTAAAAGTATTAGGGCGCAATTCCACTAGAGCGGCGTGCGTCTGCGAGACGGCTCTTCAGGGTCTGCAGAGGAAAGCAGACGAATCCCATCAGCCGTGCCACGCACGGCTATGGGATCCACAGCCTCCCATGCAGATTCGGATGGAAAAGCCAGCCAAATCACTAGCGGTAGCGATTCGGCCAGCGTTACCATTGCACCCTATGGCAGAGTTTCCCTGCACTATTCGCCTGCGGGGAAACTGTGGATTCGCATCGGTTTCCGCCCAAGTGGAAATGCGCAATAGAGGCAGAGGATCAGCAGGACTGTCAGGCAACTGGTATTGCTTAAAGGAAAGGGAAAAACACACACACACACACACTTTAAAAGGAAATAAATATTGCAGCCTCCATATCCCTCTCACCTCGGGTGTCCTGCTTTTAGCCTTATATTTTGTATTTAATCCCACTTTTACTATTTTATTTGTTTTGTAAACTAACCTCCTCACTTCCCTTGTGAGGAGAGGCCGGCTCTACTGACAGCACATCTATACACAAGGCAATTTTCCATTTTCTAAAGCTGTGTTGTCAAAGGGGTGATCACATGACCGGGGCCCCGCCCGCCATCTCCTGGCCATTAACTGTGGAGTCATGAGCGTGACAATTGTGACAATGGCCTGGATGACACACTTGGTAGCACACGCCCGTATGAAGCAGTGACTGTACATCCTGGGTGAGATCACAAGCTTTGTTATGCTGGGAATACACAGGTCGATCCGGCGGATCGACCCCAGCCGCGCCGTCCACGTGGATCGACTGCTGCTCGTCCTCCGCCGGCGGGGATCGAGCGGGTGGGGGAGTCTAGCAGCGTGATCGGACCAGCTGAATATCATCAACTGGTCGATACACTGTACAGAAATGTAGCATGTATCCCCAGCTTTAGGCTGCAGATCTCCTGTAAGGGCCCTTTCCCACTATGAACCGTGATCGCACTGCAAAGCAATCACACTTCAAGCTAATTTCACTAATGAGATTGCGATTTAGCTGCTATACTCAGTATAGAGCTCATACACATCCAAAACGCTGCAGGGCGACGATTGCGCTCGGGACAAAATCACAACACATTCGGATCACACAAATGGGAATAGCCACTGCCATTTCCATTCGTTTTACTGTACCCTGCGATTTACAATCCGTTAGCGATCGGAATCAGATCACAAAACACAGGGGAGTGGCCACAAGACAGACAGGTGAAGCAACAAGCACAACATACATTTCATGTATCCCAATACTGCCGGTTGCCTCTGCATGGATGCACCATCCCCCCCTCTTACACCTGAAGTGAGAGATATGGAGGCTGCCATATGGATTTCCTGTTAAATAATGCCGGTTGCCTGGCAGCCCTGCTGATCTCTCTGGCTGCAGTAATGAGTACTGAGAAGCAAGTAAAAGTATTAGGAGGCAGGTGATCAGCAGGACAGCCAGGCAATCTGCATTGTTTAAAAATAAATAAATATGGCAGCCTCCAGACTCCCTCTCACTTCTGGTGTGCTTTGAACACACAATATTCTTATTAAACTGGATGAAGTATCATACAAAGCAGTTCTGATGATATATGTGAGCAACAAGTACTGGCAACATGCCGGCTATACATAGTTAAAGGGCCACTACGGTGAAAAAGAGAGACCAGAGTGCATCTGCCATGTACGCATTTTACATTTTCCAGGCTACAATGCTCTGCAATTGACTTTTTTCACTAGGACGCTGTCACTTACGGTTGGCATTATTAAATCGGAGGACTCTGAACCTCTTGCAGACCAGCTGTATCCCACGCCATCTTTGCATAGAGTATTGCCAGGAAGTGAAATGAATACAGCAAGCTGTAAGCATCCCCCATGAGGAGATGGACTGGACTGGAATGCGTCAGTGAGAGGTTTACATACCTACTGTATGTGACAGCTACATGAGAAAAACATCATTTACAGTTCCATTTACTTTGGGATAAATGTTCTGAAGAGGAGGAGGGGGGGGGGGGGGTCACAGTTGATACACCGGCTACCCCTGACACTAATCAATGTCTTCAGGGTCCCACCTGTTCCTGTGCTTCTTTATATTCAACTGGCTTGTCGCCTTTGTACAGGGCATGCAGGAGTACCATACAAAGTATGCCCAGGAAGAGGAAGCGCCTCTCACATGCAGAACAGAAGATAAGTACGGCTGCCTCCTTTCCCTGGGCATGCACGTTCAGGACTTGCGCATGCCCAGCTCAGATACACTTGCTCACAGCCCGGTGAACCTCCGGGACACTGAACAGAAATCTCTGTGGAACTGGGGACAGGAGGGGTCCCCAAACACAACAGGTATTAGGATGAGTGTTCAATATTAAGGCCCTAACATCCCAACATTTTCATTCTAAAGTTTAAGCAGCCTTCAGGTGTGTGAAGAAGCAGCGGCTCTTACCCAGGATGATTCCGCAGGACAGCAGTGCATACAGGGACGTGGTCTGCTTGAGAAGGATGTAGGACAGCAGGACGTTGAAGACGGTACTCAGGCACCTGCCCACCGTGTAGAAGGACACACCGAGGTACTTGAGACACAAGTTGTTGAAGGTGATCATGCCAATGAAGACCACGGAGAGGGGCAGCACGCTGCGGAGGACCTTCAGGTCAAAGCGCATGGATGGGAACTCCAGCACAGTGGGTGAGATGACCATGCTGAGCAGGCTGAGGCCCTTGCACAGGACCACGGTGACCAGGCACTGGTAGAAGGTGACAAACAGGGGGGCGTCCAGCTTCAAGGAGGGGCTGCCCAGCAGGTACTTGTTCAGGAAGACCATGGTGATGGAGATAAACCAGTACAGGGTGACCACCAGGCCGATCTTCACTGCTCTCACCAGGAAGCTCTCCTTTACCTCCTGCCCAGGCTCTGCCTCACCGGCCATGGCCATCCTCAGGATGCTGGAGCGCTTCAGGGTCCTGTACATGGTGGGGAGACACAGGGAAGGTTAGGAGGTGGGGAGACACAGGAAAGGTTAGGCAGCCAGGAGAGGCCAGGCAGGGAGACACAGGGGAGGTCAGGAGACACAGGAAAGGTTAGGCAGCCAGGAGACACAGGAGGAACCACAGGAGAGGTCAGGAGACACAGGAAAGGTTAGGCAGTCAGGAGAGGCCAGGCAGGGAGACACAGGGGAGGTCAGGAGGTGGGGAGACACAAGAGAGGTCAGGCAGCCAGGAGACACAGGAGGAACCACAGGAGAGGTCAGGAGACACAGGAAAGGTTAGGCAGCCAGGAGACACAGGAGGGGTCAGGAGACACAGGAAAGGTTAGGCAGCCAGGAGACACAGGAGGAACCACAGGAGAGGTCAGGAGACACAGGAAAGGTTAGGCAGCCAGGAGACACAGGAGGAACCACAGGAGAGGTCAGGAGACACAGGAAAGGTTAGGCAGCCAGGAGACACAGGAGGGGTCAGGAGACACAGGAAAGGTTAGGCAGCCAGGAGACACAGGAGAGGTCAGGAGACACAGGAAAGGTTAGGCAGCAAGGAGACACAGGAGGAACCACAGGAGAGGTCAGGAGACACAGGAAAGGTTAGGCAGCCAGGAGACACAGGAGGAACCACAGGAGAGGTCAGGAGACACAGGAAAGGTTAGGCAGTCAGGAGAGGCCAGGCAGGGAGACACAGGGGAGGTCAGGAGGTGGGGAGACACAAGAGAGGTCAGGCAGCCAGGAGACACAGGAGGAACCACAGGAGAGGTCAGGAGACACAGGAAAGCTTAGGCAGCCAGGAGACACAGGAGGGGTCAGGAGACACAGGAAAGGTTAGGCAGCCAGGAGACACAGGAGGAACCACAGGAGAGGTCAGGAGACACAGGAAAGGTTAGGCAGCAAGGAGACACAGGAGGAACCACAGGAGAGGTCAGGAGACACAGGAAAGGTTAGGCAGCCAGGAGACACAGGAGGAACCACAGGAGAGGTTAGGCAGGGGAGAGACACAGCAGCAGTATATTATATATAGAGCAGTATATATAGTAGTAGATGATATACAGTAGCAGTATATGAGATATAGGAGTATATATAGCAGTAGTGTAAAATATAGAGCAGTATTATAAATATATAGCTGCAGTATATTGTATATAGTAGCAATATATATAGTGATAGTAGCAGGGATAACAGGAAGGACCCCCAGCAGCTCGCAGCCTCCCCTCCTCACCCCGGATCTGAGTCTGTCATCCCCGCAACCCGCACACAGCGCCCTCTGCCGCCTGCCACACTCCGCTCTCCCGGCTGCTCTGCTAATTTATGTCCGGCGGTGTCGCGGGAAGATGACGTCACGGCCGGCTCTCCGCGTCGCTCGCAGCTGTGGCGGTCATGTTGTAGGTGGGAGTGATCAGCAGGGATAGCCTGGCAGCAGAGAGGGCTGTTCTGTGCTGACTGCTGAGGGGCTGCTGAATGCTGCTGGGGGGCTGTGATGTGCTGGGGGCGGGGCTGTGCTGTGCTGGGGGGGCTGCTGTGCTGGGGGGCTGTACTGGGCTGCTGGGGATGCTGTGCTGGGGGAATGGTGAGTGCTGCTGGGGGCTGTGCTGGAGAGGGGGCTGCTGTGCTGGGGGGCTGCTGAGGGGCTGTTCTGTGCTGGGTGCTGCTGTGGGGCTGTGCTGTGCTGGGTGCTGCTGGGGGCCTGTGCTGTGCTGAGGGGCTGCTGTGCTGGGGGGCTTTGCTGTGCTGGGGGGCTGTACTGGGCTCCTGGGGGATGCTGTGCTGGGGGGGCTGGTGAGTGCTGCTGGGGGCTGTGCTGGAGGGGGGCTGTGCTGTGCTGGGGGCTGCTGAGGGGCTGTGCTGTGCTTGGGGCTGTGCTGGGTGCTGCTGAGGGGCTGTGCTGGGTGCTGCTGAGGGGCTGTGCTGGGTGCTGCTGGGGGGCTGTGCTGTGCTGGGGGGCTGCTGTGCTGGGGGGCTGTACTGTGCTGCTGGGGGATGCTGTGCTGGGGGAATGGTGAGTGCTGCTGGGGGCTGTGCTGGAGAGGGGGCTGCTGTGCTGGGGGGCTGCTGAGGGGGTGTGCTGTGCTGGGTGCTGCTGGGGGGCTGTGCTGTGCTGGGGGGGCTGCTGTGCTGAGGGGCTTTGCTGTGCTGGGGGGCTGTACTGGGCTGCTGGGGGATGCTGTGCTGGGGGAATGGTGAGTGCTGCTGGGGGCTGTGCTGGAGAGGGGGCTGCTGTGCTGGGGGGCTGCTGAGGGTGTGCTGTGCTTGGGGCTGCTGAGGGGCTGTTCTGTGCTGGGTGCTGCTGGGGGGCTGTGCTGTGCTGGGTGCTGCTGGGGGGCTGTGCTGTGCTGGGGGGCTGCTGTGCTGCTGGGGGCCTGTGCTGTGCTGAGGTGCTGCTGGGGGCTGCTGTGCTGGGGGGCTTTGCTGTGCTGGGGGGCTGTACTGGGCTCCTGGGGGATGCTGTGCTGGGGGGCTGGTAAGTGCTGCTGGGGGCTGTGCTGGAGGCTGCTGAGGGGCTGTGCTGTGCTTGGGGCTGCTGAGGGGGTGTGCTGTGCTTGGGGCTGCTGAGGGGCTGTTCTGTGCTGGGTGCTGCTGGGGGGCTGTGCTGGGTGCTGCTAGGGGGCTGTGCTGTGCTGGGGGGCTGCTGTGCTGCTGGGGGCCTGTGCTGTGCTGAGGTGCTGCTGGGGGCTGCTGTGCTGGGGGGCTTTGCTGTACTGAGCTCCTGGGGGATGCTGTGCTGGGGGGCTGGTGAGTGCTGCTGGGGGCTGTGCTGGAGGGGGGGCTGCTGTGCTGGAGGCTGCTGAGGGGCTGTGCTGTGCTTGGGGCTGCTGCTGAGGGGCTGTGCTGTGCTGGGTGCTGCTGAGGGGCTGTGCTGGGTGCTGCTGGGGGGCTGTGCTGTGCTGGGGGGGCTGCTGTGCTGAGGGGCTTTGCTGTGCTGGGGGGCTGTACTGGGCTGCTGGGGGATGCTGTGCTGGGGGAATGGTGAGTGCTGCTGGGGGCTGTGCTGGAGAGGGGGCTGCTGTGCTGGGGGGCTGCTGAGGGGGTGTGCTGTGCTTGGGGCTGCTGAGGGGCTGTTCTGTGCTGCTGGGGGGCTGTGCTGGGTGCTGCTGGGGGGCTGTGCTGTGCTGGGGGGCTGCTGTGCTGCTGGGGGCCTGTGCTGTGCTGAGGTGCTGCTGGGGGCTGCTTTGCTGGGGGGCTGTACTGGGCTCCTGGGGGATGCTGATCTGGGGGGCTGGTGAGTGCTGCTGGGGGCTGTGCTGGAGGGGGGGCTGCTGTGCTGGGGGCTGCTGCGGGGCTGTGCTGTGCTGGGGGCTGCTGCGGGGCTGTGCTGTGCTGGGTGCTGCTGAGGGGCTGTGCTGTGCTGGGGGGCTGCTGTGCTGCTGGGGGCCTGTGCTGTGCTGAGGTGCTGCTGGGGGCTGCTGTGCTGGGGGGCTGTACTGGGCTCCTGGGGGATGCTGTGCTGGGGGGCTGGTGAGTGCTGCTGGGGGCTGTGCTGAAGGGGGGGCTGCTGTGCTGGGGGCTGCTGCGGGGCTGTGCTGTGCTTGGGGCTGCTGAGGGGCTGTGCTGTGCTGGGTGCTGCTGAGGGGCTGTGCTGTGCTGGGGGGCTGCTGTGCTGCTGGGGGCATGTGCTGTGCTGCTGGGGGCTGCTGTGCTGGGGGGCTGTACTGGGCTCCTGGGGGATGCTGTGCTGGGGAGCTGGTGAGTGCTGCTGGGGGCTGTGCTGAAGGGGGGCCGGTGTGCTGGGTGCTGCTGAGGGGCTGTGCTGTGCTGGGTGCTGCTGGGGGGCTGTGCTGTGCTGGGTGCTGCTGGGGGCTGTGCTGCAGGAGGGGGGTGCTGGGGGCTGCTGTGCTGGGGGAGGGGGCTGCTGTGCTGGGAGGCTGTTGAGGGCTGCTGTGCTTGGGGGGGGGGGGGGGGCTGCTGTGCTGGGAGGCTGTTGAGGGCTGCTGTGCTGGGGGGCTGCTGTGCTATGCTGGGGGCTCTCTGCTGTGTGACCTGCAGCCAGAGTGTCTCCTGTATAGTGTACAGTGATCTGTATCTGCTGCCCATGCATTGTACTCCTATTATCTGATTATTACTGCCATACAATGGCTGCTCCTATCACTGAGGGCTGGGAGCTCTCTGATGTGTGACTGCTGTATGGTGTACAGTGATCTGTATCTATAATACACACTCACCTAAAGGATTATTAGGAACACCATACAAATACGGTGTTTGACCCCCTTTCGCCTTCAGAACTGCCTTTATTCTACGTGGCATTGATTGAACAAGGTGCTGAAAGCATTCTTTAGAAATGTTGGCCAATATTGATAGGATAGCATCTTGCAGTTGATGGAGATTTGTGGGATGCACATCCAGGGCATGAAGCTCCCGTTCCATCAAACCCCAAAGATGCTCTATTGCAGGGGTCAGGAACTTTTTTGACTGAGAGAGCCATAAACACCACATATCTTAAAATGTAATTCTGTGAGAGCCATACAATATGTTTCAAACTGGGACAGTGCGCATGCGCAGCAGAAGACTTACGTCCATGTTGCCATGGTGATGTGTACATTGTTGATCCTCCGGGGCAGCGGAAGTGTACAACAGGTCTTCAGCTTCTCTTGGGTTTCAGCAACATCAGTAATTTCCCAGAGAGCCAGACAGGAGAAATATAGACTAACCGCTTGTACAATTAGCTAGCTGACATGAGGGTTGATTCACTTTGTAGGACAAGATCACCGCACTTTGATAGACCCAGTAGACTGCCTGTCAAGTGACATGCAGCCGATTGGGCCAATCAAAGTGTTGGGATCTCGTCCTACAAAGTCACTGGACCTGACAGGATCAAGGGTGGGACAATTGGAGCTGCTGTTAGTTTTGGGGGGAGCGCAAGTAAGTTAGTAGTGCATGCTACAGCAGTAGTGTGCCTACTTTGAAAATTTGACTTGCGCTGCCACACTAAGCAGCGCTGCTTGAGCTGTGTAACTTAGTGAATCAACCCTACTGATTTGTATGTGAGCCAGATGTAGCCATCAAAAGAGCCACATACGGCTCCAGAGCCATAGGTTCCCTACCCCTGCTCTATTGGGTGGAGATCTGCTTACTGTGGGGGCCATTATAGTACAGTGAACTCATTGTCATGTTCAAGAAACAATTTGAAAGAATTCGAGCTTTGTGACATGGTGCATTATCCTGCTGGAAGCAGCCATCAGAGGATGGGTACATGGTGGTCATGAAGGGATGGACATGGTCAGAAACAATGCTCAGGCAGTCTGTGGTATTTAACCACTTAAGGACCACAGTCTTTTCTTCCATTCAGATCACTGCAGCTTTCACGGTTTATTGCTCGGTCATACAACTTACCACCTAAATGAATTTGACCTCCTTTTCTTGTCACTAATACAGCTTTCTTTTGGTGCTATTTGATTGCTGCTGCGAGTTTTATTTTAGTTTTTATTATATTCGACAAAAAAGACATGAATTTTGTCAAAAAAATGACTTATCTTTCTGTGCTGACATTTTTTAAATAAAGTAAAATTTCCTATACATTTGAGCGCGAAAGTTATTCTGCTACATGTCTTTGATAAAAAAGAAACCCATTCAGTGTATATTTATTGGATTGGGTAAAAGTTATAGCGTTTACAAACTATGGTGCAAAAAGTGAATTTTCCCATTTTGAAGCATCTCTGACTTTTCTGCGCACCTGTCATGTTTCATGAGGGGCTAGAATTCCAGGATAGTATAAATACCCCCCCCCAAATGACCCCATTTTGGAAAGAAGACATCCCAAAGTATTCACTGAGAGGCATGGTGAGTTCATAGAAGATTTTATTTTTTGTCACAAGTTAGCGGAAAATGACACTTTGTGACAAAAAAAAAAGAAAGTTTCCATTTCTTCTAACTTGCGACAAAAAAAAAAAAAATGAAATCTGCCACGGACTCACTATGCTCCTCTCTGAATACCTTGAAGTGTCTACTTTCCAAAATGGGGTCATTTGTGGGGTGTGTTCACTGTCCTGGCATTTTGGGGGGTGCCTAATTGTAAGCACCCCTGTAAAGCCTAAAGATGCTCATTGGACTTTGGGCCCCTTAGCGCAGTTAGGCTGCAAAAAAGTGTCACACATGTGGTATCGCCGTACTCAGGACAAGTAGTATAATGTGTTTTGGGGTGTATTTTTACACATACCCATGCTGGGTGGGAGAAATATCTCCGTAAATGACAATTTTTTTTTTTTTTATTTATTTATTTTTATTTTTTATTTTTTTTTACACACAATTGTCTATTTACAGAGAGATTTCTCCCACTCAGCATGGGTATGTGTAAAAATACACCCCAAAACACATTATACTACTTCTCCTGAGTACGGCGATACCACGTGTGACACTTTTTTTGCAACCTAGGTGCGCTAAGGGGCCTAACGTCCTATTCACAGGTCATTTTGAGGCATTTGGATTCTAGACTGCTCATCACGGTTTAGGGCCCCTAAAATGCCAGGGCAATATAGAAACCCCACAAGTGACCCCATTTTAGAAAGAAGACACCCCAAGGTATTCGGTTAGGAGTATGGTGAGTTCATAGAATTTTTTTTTTTTTGTCACAAGTTAGCGGAAAATGACACTTTGTGAAAAAAAAAACAATACAAATCAATTTCCGCTAACTTGTGACAAAAAATAAAATCTTCCATGAACTAATCATACACCTAACAGAATACCTTGGGGTGTCTTCTTTCTAAAATGGGGTCACTTGTGGGGTTCCTATACTGCCCTGGCATTTTAGGGGCCCTAAACCGTGAGGAGTAGTCTTGAATTCAAATGTCTCAAAATGACCTGTGAAATCCTAAAGGTACTCATTGGACTTTGGGCCCCTTAGCACAGTTAGGCTGCAAAAAAGTGTCACACATGTGGTATCGCCGTACTCAGGACAAGTAGTATAATGTGTTTTGTGGTGTATTTTTACATATAACCATGCTGGGTGGGAGAAATTTCTCTGTAAATTACACTTTTTTTTTTTTTTTTTTTTTTTACACACAATTGTCCATTTACAGAGAGATTTCTCCCACTCAGCATGGGTATGGGTAAAAATACACCACAAAACACATTGTACTACTTCTCCTGAGTACGGCGGTACCACATGTGTGACACTTTTTTGCAACCTAGGTGCGCTAAGGGGCCTAACGTCCTATTCACAGGTCATTTTGAGGCATTTGGATTCTAGACTACTCATCACGGTTTAGGGCCCCTAAAATGCCAGGGCAGTATAGGAACCCCACAAGTGACCCCATTTTAGAAAGAAGACACCCCAAGGTATTCTGTTAGGGGTATGGTGAGTTCATAGAATTTTTTTTTTGTCACAAGTTAGCGGAAAATGACACTTTGTGAAAAAAAAAAACAATACAAATCAATTTCCGCTAACTTGTGACAAAAAATAAAATCTTCTATGAACTCGTCATACACCTTACAGAATACCTTGGGGTGTCTTTTTTCTAAAATGGGGTCACTTGTGGGGTTCCTATACTGCCCTGGCATTTTACGGGCCCAAAACCGTGAGTAGTCTGGAAACCAAATTTCTCAAAATGACTGTTCAGGGATATAAGCATCTGCAAATTTTGATGACAGGTGGTCTATGAGGGGGCAAATTTTGTGGAACTGGTCATAAGCAGGGTGGCCTCTTAGATGACAGGTTGTATTGGGCCTGATCTGATGGATAGGAGTGCTAGGGGGGTGACATGAGGTGATTGATGGGTGGTTAGAGGGGAAAATACAGTGGTGTGAAAAACTATTTGCCCCCTTCCTGATTTCTTATTATTTTGCATGTTTGTCACACTTAAATGTTTCTGCTCATCAAAAACCGTTAACTATTAGTCAAAGATAACATAATTGAACACAAAATGCAGTTTTAAATGATGGTTTTTATTATTTAGTGAGAAAAAAACTCAAAACCTACATGGCCCTGTGTGAAAAAGAAATTGCCCCCTGAACCTAATAACTGGTTGGGCCACCCTTAGCAGAAATAACTGCAATCAAGCGTTGGCGATAACTTGCAAAGAGTCTTTTACAGCGCTCTGGAGGAATTTTGGCCCACTCATCTTTGCAGAATTGTTGGAATTCAGCTTTATTTGAGGGTTTTCTAGCATGAACCGCCTTTTTAAGGTCATGCCACAACATCTCAATAGGATTCAGGTCAGGATTTTGACTAGTCCACTCC
Source organism: Hyperolius riggenbachi (assembly GCF_040937935.1). Classification (NCBI taxonomy): domain Eukaryota; kingdom Metazoa; phylum Chordata; class Amphibia; order Anura; family Hyperoliidae; genus Hyperolius; species Hyperolius riggenbachi. The sequence continues at coordinate 239,217,169 of NC_090656.1, forward strand.
AAAGTCTTCATTTTGTTTTTCTTCAGCCATTGAGAGGTGGATTTGCTGGTGTGTTTTGGGTCATTGTCCTGCTGCAGCACCCAAGATCGCTTCAGCTTGAGTTGACGAACAGATGGCCGGACATTCTCCTTTAGGATTTTTTGGTAGACAGTAGAATTCATGGTTCCATCTATCACAGCAAGCCTTCCAGGTCCTGAAGCAGCAAAACAACCCCAGACCATCACACTACCACCACCATATTTTACTGTTGGTATGATGTTCTTTTGCCAAAATGCTGTGTTACGTCTACGCCAGATGTAACGGGACACGCACCTTCCAAAAAGTTCAACTTTTGTCTCGTCGGTCCACAAGGTATTTTCCCAAAAGTCTAGCCAATCATTGAGATGTTTTTTAGCAAAATTGAGACGAGCCTTAATGTACTTTTTGCTTAAAAGTGGTTTGCGCCTTGGATATCTGCCATGCAGGCCGTTTTTGCCCAGTCTCTTTCTTATCGTGGAGTCGTGAACACTGACCTTAATTGAGGCAAGTGAGGCCTGCAGTTCTTTAGATGTTGTCCTGGGGTCTTTTGTGGCCTCTCGGATGAGTTTTCTCTGCGCTCTTGGAGTAATTTTGGTCGGCCGGCCACTCCTGGGAAGGTTCATCACTGTTCCATGTTTTTGCCATTTGTGGATAATGGCTCTCACTGTGGTTCGCTGGAGTCCCAAAGCTTTAGAAATGGCTTTATAACCTTTACCAGACTAATAGATCTCAATTACTTTTGTTTTCATTTGTTCCTGAATTTCTTTGGATCTTGGCATGATATCTAGCTTTTGAGGTGCTTTTGGTCTACTTCTCTGTGTCAGATAGCTCCTATTTAAGTGATTTCTTGATTGAAACAGGTGTGGCAGTAATCAGGCCTGGGGGTGACTACAGAAATTGAACTCAGGTCTGATAAACCATAGTTTCTCAACGTGTGGTACGCGTACCCCAGGGGGTACTTCTGAGGGTTCCAGGGGGTACTCGGGCTTGATATACTTAACCAAGAATAACAAATTTAGAGTTTTAGAAAATGATAATTCTTATTTGAACAAAGCCAAGTTAGTATATTAGCTAATTATAAGCAATAGTAAAAGCTTGGAAATGGTTTAAAACCAATTATAATGTACTACGATTAAATATATATTTGTCAAGGGGTACTTGTGATAATGTTTACTATGCTAGGGGGTACTTCGTGAGTATATGGTTTTGAAAGGGGTACATACCAATAAAATGTTGAGAAACACTGTGATAAACCACAGTTAAGTTATTTTTTAACAAGGGGGGGCAATCCCTTTTTCACACAGGGCCATGTAGATGTGGAGTTTTTTTCTCACTAAATAATAAAAACCATCATTTAAAACTGCATTTTGTGTTCAATTATGTTATCTTTGACTAATAGTTCACGGTTTTTGATGAGCAGAAACATTTAAGTGTGACAAACATGCAAAAGAATAACAAATCAGGAAGGGGTCAAATAGTTTTTCACACCACTGTAGATGCAATCAATGCACTAGGGAGGTGATCGGAAGGGGGTCTGAGGGGGATCTGAGGGTTTGGCCGAGTGATCAGGAGCCCACACGAGGCAAATTAGGGCCTGATCTGATGTAGGTGTGCTAGGGGGTGACAGGAGGTGATTGATGGGTGTTTCAAGGTGTGATTAGAGGGGGGAAATAGATGCAAGCAATGCACTGGCGAGGTGATCAGGGCTGAGGTCTGAGGGCGTTCTGAGGGTGTGGGCGGGTAATTGGGTGCCCTAGGAGCAGATAGGGGTCTAATCTGATGGGTATCAGTGACAGGGGCTGATTGGTGGGTGATTAGATGGCAGAACAGATGTAAACAATGCACTTTGGAGGTGATCTGAGGGTAGGTCTGGGGCAATCTGATAGTGTGGGAGGGTGATCAGATGCCCGTAAGAGGCAGGTTAGGGTCTGATCTGATAAGTGGCAGTGACAGGTGGTGATTGACGGGTGATAGACAGGTGATTACAGGGGAGAATAGATGTATACAGTACACAGGGGGGGAGGTCTGGGGGGGGGGGGGTCTGAGGGTGTGGGTGGGTGATTGGGTTCCCTAGGGTCAGATAGGGGTCCAATCTGATGGGTAGCAGTGACAGGGGGTGATTGATGGGTAATTAGTGGGTGTTTAGAGGAGAGAACATATGTAAACACTGAACTTGGGAGGTGATCTGATGTCGGATCTGTGGGCGGTGATCAGATTGCCCACAAGGGGCAGGTTAGGGGCTGATTAATGGGTGGCAATGACAGGGGGTGATTGACAGGTGATCAGTGGGTTATTACAGGGAAGAACAGATGTAAATAATGCACTGGCGAATTGATAAGGTGAGGTCTGAGGGCAATCTGAGCGTGTGGACGGGTGATTGGGTGCCCGCAAGGGGCAGATTAGGGTCTAGTCTGATGGGTAACAGTGACAGGTGGTGATAGGGGGTGATTGATGGGTAATTAGTAGGTGTTCAGGGTAGAGAACAGATGTAAACACTGCACTTGGGAGGTGATCTGACGTCGGATCTGCGGGCGATCTATTGGTGTGGGTGGGTGATCTGATTGCCCGCAAGGGGCAGATTAGGGGCTGATTGATGGGTGGCAGTGACAGGGGGTGATTGATCGGTGATTGACAGGTGATCAGTGGGTTATTACAGGGGGGATAGAGTCATAAAGTACACAGGGGGAGGGGTTCTGGGAGGGGGGGGTCTGGGGAGAATCTGGGGGGGGGGGGGTGATCAGGAGGGAGCAGGGTGCAGTTTAGGGTTAAAAAAAAATAGCGTTGACAGATAGTGACAGGGAGTGATTGATGGGTGATTAGGGGGGTGACTGGGTGCAAACAGTGGTCTGGGGGGTGGGCGGGGGGGGGGGGTCTGAGGGGTGCTGTGGGCGATCAGGGGGCAGGGGGGTAAATCAGTGTGCTTGGGTGCAGACTAGGGTGGCTGCAGCCTGCCCTGGTGGTCCCTCGGACACTGGGACCACCAGGGCAGGAGGCAGCCTGTATAATAGGCTTTGTATACATTACAAAGCCTATTATATATATTGCGTGCGGCAATCCGGGTGCTAGTAACCCACCGGCGCTTCCGAACGGCCGGCGGGTTACAGCGCGAGGGGGGGGGAGCCAGTCGCCGGCGGCTGATCGCGTCACGAATGATGCGATCTCCGCATAACCACGCCCGCCGCCGCCGATGGGAGTATTGCGGTCGTTTGGGCCCAGCCCTTGCCGCCGCCCATCGGCTTAAGGCGGTCGGCAAGTGGTTAAACGATGCCCAATTGGCACTAAAGGGCCTAAAGTGTGCCAAGAAAACATCCCCCACACCATTACACCACCACCAGCAGCCTGCACAGTGGTAACAAGGCATGATGGATCCATGTTCTCATTCTGTTTACGCCGAATTCTGACTCTATCGAGACTCATCAGACCAGACAACATTTTTCCAGCCTTCAACTGTCCAATTTTGGTGAGCTTGTGGAAATTGTAGCCTCTTTTTCCTATTTGTAGTGGAGATGAGTGGTACCCGGTGGGGTCTTCTGCTGTTGTAGCCCATCCGCCTCAAGGTTGTGCATGTTGTGGCTTCACAAATGCTTTGCTGCATACCTTGGCTGTAACGAGTGGTTATTTCAGTTCACGTTGCTCTTCTATCAGCTTGAATCAGTCGGCCCATTCTCCTCTGACCTCTAGCATCAACAAGGCATTTTTGCCCACAGGACTGCCACATATTGGATGTTTTTCCCTTTTCACACCATTCTTTGTAAACCCTAGAAATGGTTGTGCGTGAAAATCCCAGCAAGGGCTTGACCAGGGCAGTTTCTAGGCTAAATTGCACCCAGGGCGAGGGTGTAAAAATTGCGCCCCCCCCCCCCCCCCCCCCCACCCCTGTGGACTCGGGAACCCTTACTCTTTAGGAACAGAAACACAGCCACAGGTCACAAGTAGATCTGTCTACTTTCTAGTGACCAGCCGCTCATCCAGGAGGAAGCAAGAAAACACCCAGGCGAGGAGAGCCCGGAAAGCCGACTCCTCCATGGGCACCGTGTACTGACAGCCTGCAGTACCGCTACAGGACATCAGGTGTCATCACGCGGAGGTGACGTGATGATGACTTGACGTCGGACGCAGGCAGCCCAGGAGGAGTCCAGGAAGGTGATCACGCTGGTAATCTTCTTTCTTCTTCCATTTGGCTGCACTGCTCGTCACCAGCTCCCTAGCGGTAATGTCCTTCTGCCTGCGCCCCCCCCCCCCCTCATCTACTTTCTGGTCTGCGCCCAGTGCGGTCGCCCTGCCCGCACTGCCCAAGAAACTGCCCTGGGCTTGACCCCACTAACGCAGTTCTGTTCGCTTTTCCACATCTGCAACATTGATGTGTAACTGAAAAGCGGACACAACTGCATCAGTGGGCTCAGTGATCAGATTGTGAAATACTCAGACCGGCCCGTCTGGCACCAACAACCATGCCACGCTCAAAATTACTTAAACCACCTTTCTTTCCCATTCTGACATTCAGTTTGGAGTTCAGGAAATTGTCTTGACCAGGACCACACCCCTAAATGCACTGAAGCAACTGCCATGTGATTGGTTGATTAAATAACTGCATTAATGAGAAATTGAACAGGTGTTCCTAATAATCTTTTAGGTGAGTGTAGTATTATTACTGCCATACAATGGCCTGCTCCCATCACTGGGGGGAGCACCTTGTATTTCTGTACAGGGACTGTTGCCGTGGGGGGGGGGGGCACCTTATCCGATGCAGTACAAATCTACGTCGGGTGGGTGGTGCTGCGGTTCTGACCGGACGTAAACTCTACGTCCCATTCACCGCGCGCCCCCGCCGCTGTCTCCGCTCTGCCGCCCCTATGTGCCCCGCCCCTAACCCAGCACTATGCGCCGGGCAGGAGCAGTTCCCATTGGCTTACATGGAGTGACAGGGTCAGGAGCCAATGAGAGTGGCTCCTGACCGACGCACAGCGCTCTGCCTTCATAGAGGCGGCCGAGAGAGCAGCCTGCGGCGGGGACAGAGCGGTGGGACCGGCGGTGCGGCGATTCCTCGGTATGCAGCCTTTTAGCATACCAGCAGCCTCTGGTCCTTAAGGGGGCAGAGGCTGCTGGTACCGAAGGGGTTATAGACCTGACGGTCATCTGCAGGGGGCGGGGCAAAATAAACACTTTAAAAAAATTGCTGCCTTTGCGATTACGTAATCATCGTGCCCCACATCGCGATTTCGATTTTCAAACGATATATCGTGCAACCCTAGTTTATATGAACTACCAGAAATTGCTGAACAACTACTGAAATTACATTGTGGCTCTGCAGCAGAGCACTTCCCAGTCACCCTGGAACTGGCTGCCCAGTAGCGTGTCTGTGCAGAGATCATTCCCTCAGGCTGGGTTCACATATGACATAGTGTGAAAAAGTAGCATTTTAGGATGGTGCGTTTACGATTTGCTATTGCGTTATTACCGCGTTTTTGCTGCATCTTTTTTTACGCAGATGCGTTTTAATGCGTTTGCTGTTCACTAATGGAAAACACATATGCATTTTGTATGCAGTTTTTTTTTTTAAAATATGTATACAAATCACTAGGAAGACAACAGGAAGCGGAAACGCATCAGAGACCTTTACGGTCTAAACGTTAACGATATGCGTTAGTGTTTTCCGCAGGTGATTTTTCTGCGATTTAACATTAAAAAAAAATCACTGGACAAATTCACGTTTTTGTAGCCATCGTAACTAGCGGTTCTATACATGCTAACTGCGATCGCTCCAGAATCACCAGCAAGATGCTGCAGGTAACGCGTTTGCGATTAGCAATAATCGCAAAACGCCCGCGATCACAGCAGTAAGAACACTGCCATTGGCTACAATAGCACAAGCATTTTTTAAAAACGATAGCGTTTTGCAACTAGCGGCAATCGTGCGATTCCCGCTTAAGTGTGAATGGGCCCTCATTTTCAATTAAAAACACATTACAAAACGCAATGCATATGCGTTCCCATAGACTTTTATTATGTGCGTTTTGGCAGCCAGCCTGCATATTATGCAACACTACCAGCGCCTGCAGAACGCATAGTGTAAAAACGCAATGCAACGTAGCTTCTTCTGTGTAACATAACATTGCTGCATAAAACGCAGTGTTTCTCTCTACGCTAGCATTTCTGCTATGTGTGAACCCAGCCTGAAGGATTTCTCCAGGTGAAGAGGTGTGTTCTCAGCTTTAGATAAAGATCCCATCCATACATTGCATGCTGGGTAATAAACAGTGGAGCAGACAACAATGTAAAGCCTTTCCCATCCTGGGAAGTATACAAGTGCTGAAACTGTCTCACCACCAGGTATGGTCAGTGTACACAAAGCAAGAGACACACTGGCTGGCATAATGATAAGAAGGCTACATCTATCACAGCTGTGAGGCCTGGTACTCGCGCTGGACGCGGCCGCGGCGGACGGTAATCGGGAGTCAGTCTAGTGTGTGTACAGTGCATGGCATTATCTATAGATCTACAGACACACTGGCTGCCAGAATGATAAGAGGGCTTCATCTATCACAGCTGTGAGGCCTGGTACTCGCGCTGGACGCGGCCGCGGCGGACGGTAATCGGGAGTCAGTCTAGTGTGTGTACAGTGCATGGCGTTATCTATAGATCTACAGACACACTGGCTGGCAGAATGATAAGAAGGCTACATCTATCACAGCTGTGAGGTCTGGTACTCGCGCTGGACGCGGCCGCGGCAGACAATAATCGGGAGTCAGTCTAGTGTGTGTACAGTGCGTGGCGTTATCTATAGATCTACAGGCACACTGGCTGCCAGAATGATAAGAAGGCTGCATCTATCACAGCTGTGAGGCCTGGTACTTGCACTGGCCGCGGCAGACAATAATCGGGAGTCAGTCTAGTGTGTGTACAGTGCGTGGCGTTATCTATAGATCTACAGACACACCGGCTGCTAGAATGATAAGAAGGCTACATCTATCACAGCTGTGAGGCCTGGTACTCGCTCTGGACTCGGCCGCGGAGGACGATAATCGGGAGTCAGACTAGTGTGTGTACAGTGCATGGTGTTATCTATAGATCTACAGACACAATGGCTGCCAGAATGATAGGAAGGCTACATCTATCACAGCTGTGAGGCCTGGTACTCGCGCTGGACGCGGCCGCGGCAGACAATAATCGGGAGTCAGTCTAGTGTGTGTACAGTGCATGGCGTTATCTATAGATCTACAGACACAATGGCTGCCAGAATGATAGGAAGGCTACATCTATCACAGCTGTGAGGCCTGGTACTCGCGCTGGACGCGGCCGCGGCAGACAATAATCGGGAGTCAGTCTAGTGTGTGTACAGTGCGTGGCGTTATCTATAGATCTACAGACACACCGGCTGCTAGAATGATAAGAAGGCTACATCTATCACAGCTGTGAGGTCTGGTACTCGCTCTGGACTCGGCCGCGGAGGACGATAATCGGGAGTCAGACTAGTGTGTGTACAGTGCATGGTGTTATCTATAGATCTACAGACACACTGGCTGCCAGAATGATAAGAAGGCTGCATCTATCACAGCTGTGAGGTCTGGTACTCGCGCTGGACGCGGAGGACGATAATCGGGAGTCAGACTAGTGTGTGTACAGTGCGTGGCGTTATCTACAGATCTACAGACACACTGGCTGCCAGAATGATAAGGCTGCATCTATCACAGCTGTGAGGCCTGGTACTCGCGCTGGACGCCGCCGCGGAGGACGATAATCGGGAGTCAGTCTAGTGTGTGTACAGTGCGTGGTGTTATCTATAAATCTACAGACACACTGGCTGCCAGAATGATAGGAAGGCTACATCTATCACAGCTGTGAGGCCTGGTACTCGCGCTGGACGTGGCCGCGGCGGACGATAATCGGGAGTCAGTCTAGTGTGTGTACAGTGCGTGGCGTTATCTATAGATCTACAGACACACTGGCTGGCAGAATGATAAGAAGGCTACATCTATCACAGCTGTGAGGTCTGGTACTCGCGCTGGACTCGGCCGCGATGGACGATAATCGGAAGTCAGTCTAGTGTGTGTACAGTGTGTGGCGTTATCTATAGATCTACAGTCACACTGGCTGCCAGAATGATAAAGGCTACATCTATCACAGCTGTGAGGTCTGGTACTCGCGCTGGACGCGGCCGCGATGGACGATAATCGGGAGTCAGACTAGTGTGTGTACAGTGCGTGGCGTTATCTATAGATCTACAGACACACTGGCTGGCAGAATGATAAGAAGGCTACATCTATCACAGCTGTGAGGTCTGGTACTCGCGCTGGACGCGGCCGACGATAATCGGGAGTCAGTCTAGTGTGTGTACAATGCGTGGCGTTATCTAAAGATCTACAGACACACTGACTGCCAGAATAAGAAGGCTGCATCTATCACAGCTGTGAGGTCTGGTACTCGCGCTGGACGCGGCCGCGGCAGACAATAATCGGGAGTCAGCTCACCACTGGCTGCAACGTCTCCTTTCCTTGTTTGTATAGCACTGTGGCTGTGGGAGCAATCCAGCCGAGACAAGGCACCGGCAAGTATCCAGGTTGATTCACCTGGATTACCGTTTATCCAGCTTCACGCATTTGACTGAAATAATCGGGAGTCAGACTAGTGTGTGTACAGTGCATGGCGTTATCTATAAATCTACAGACACACTGGCTGCCAGAATGATAAGAAGGCTACATCTATCACAGCTGTGAGGCCTGGTACTCGCGCTGGACGCGGCCGCGGCGGACGATAATCGGGAGTCAGACTAGTGTGTGTACAGTGCGTGGTGTTATCCAGTGGCGGACACAGGCAGCAGTGGGCCCCTGTGCAAAATATCAATTGTGGGTCCCCCTGGCAAAAAATGGGTGCGGCTATAAAAAAATGGGCGTGGATAGAAAAATGAGCGTGGCAATGACCGGATAAGGGCGGAGCTAACTGTAATTTAAAGTGATCCCGGGGTGAGAGTGATATGGAGGCTGCCATATTTATTTCCTTTTAAACAATACTAGTTGCCTGGCAGCCCTGCTGATCTATTTGGCTGCAGTAATAAACTGAATTACACCAGCAACAAGCATGCAGCTTAATCTTCTCAGTTCTGACAATATTGTCAGAAACCCCTGACCTGCTGCATGCTTGTTCAGGGTCTATGGTTGAAAGAATAAGAGGCAGAGGACCAGAACGGCAACCAGGCAACTGGTATTGCTTAAAAGGAGAGAAATATGGCAGCCTCAATATTATTCTCACCTCAGGTTCCCTTGAAAAGTGCAACGCAAAGACAGTGGGCCCAAGTTTTGGTGACCCTTTCCCCAGAAAATTCACATAATTGTGCAGGTTTTCTCAAGAAAATACACATAATGTGAGCAGATTTGCCCAGAAAATACATTCAATCATGTCGGCAGATTTGCCCAGAAAATACATTCAATCATGTCGGCAGATATGCCCAGAAAATACGTGCAATGATGTCGGCAGATATGCCCAGAAAATACGTGCAATGATGTCGGCAGATATGCCCAGAAAATACGTGCAATGATGTCGGCAGATATGCCCAGAAAATACGTGCAATGATGTCGGCAGATATGCCCAGAAAATACCTGCAATCATGTCGGCAGATATGCCCAGAAAATACCTGCAATCATGTCGGCAGATATGCCCAGAAAATACCTGCAATCATGTCGGCAGATATGCCCAGAAAATACCTGCAATCATGTCGGCAGATATGCCCAGAAAATACCTGCAATCATGTCGGCAGATATGCCCAGAAAATACCTGCAATCATGTCGGCAGATATGCCCAGAAAATACCTGCAATCATGTAGCAAATTTGCCCAGAACATACATGTAATCATGTGGCAGACCTGCCCAGAACATACACGCAATCATGTGGCAGACCTGCCCAGAACATACACCTGCTAAAATAAATAATAAAAAAAAACATTTACTCACCTGCAGCAGCAGACCTCCTGTCCCAGCCTCCATCCGGCGCGCAGCTCCCATGGGTGGTTGGGTGGATAGGTAGCCTGGTGGGTAGGTAGGCAGCCGGGTGGGTAGGTAGGTAGCCCTTAGCCGGGTGGGTAAGTAGCCTGGTGGGTGGCTGGGTAGCCGGGTGGGTAGCCTGGTGGGTGGCTGGGTAGGCGGGTGGGTAGGTAGCCTGGTGGGTGGGTAGGTGGGTGGTTAGGTAGCTGGGTGGGTGGGTAGGTAGCCTGGTGGGTCTTTAGGTAGGTAGCCTGGTGGGTTGGTAGGTAGCCGGGTGGGTAGGTAGGTAGCCTGGTGGGTAGGTAGGTAGCCGGGTGGGTGTGTAGGTAGCCGGGTAGGTAGCCGGGTGGGTGGTTAGGTATCCGGGTGGGTAGGTAGCCGGGTGGGTGGGTAGGTAGCCGGGTAGGTAGCCGGGTGGGTGTGTAGGTATCCGGGTGGGTAGGTAGCCGGGTGGGTGGGTAGGTAGCCGGGTGGGTGTGTAGGTATCCGGGTGGGTAGGTAGCCGGGTAGGTAGGTAACCGGCAGGGTGGTTAGGTAGCCGGGTGGGTAGCTAGGTAGCCGGGTGGGTAGGCAGCCGGGTGGGTAGGTAGGTAGCCCTTAGCCGGGTGGGTAAGTAGCCTGGTGGGTGGCTGGGTAGGCGGGTGGGTAGGTAGCCTGGTGGGTGGGTAGGTGGGTGGTTAGGTAGCTGGGTGGGTGGGTAGGTAGCCTGGTGGGTCTTTAGGTAGGTAGCCTGGTGGGTTGGTAGGTAGCCGGGTGGGTAGGTAGGTAGGTAGCCTGGTGGGTGTGTAGGTAGCCGGGTAGGTAGCCGGGTGGGTGGTTAGGTATCCGGGTGGGTAGGTAGCAGGGTGGGTGGGTAGGTAGCCGGGTAGGTGTGTAGGTATCCGGGTGGGTAGGTAGCCGGGTGGGTGGGTAGGTAGCCGGGTAGGTAGCCGGGTGGGTGGGTAGGTAGCCGGGTAGGTAGGTAACCGGCAGGGTGGTTAGGTAGCCGGGTGGGTAGCTAGGTAGCCGGGTGGGTAGGCAGCCGGGTGGGTAGGTAGGTATCCGGGTGGGTAGGTAGCCGGGTGGGTGGTTAGGTAGCCGGGTGGGTGGTTAGGTAGCCGGATGGGTGGGTAGGTAGCCGGATGGGTGGGTAGGTAGCCGGATGGGTGGGTAGGTAGCCGGCAGGGTGGTTAGGTAGCCGGGTGGGTAGCTAGTTAGCCGGGTGGGTAGGTAGCCAGGTAGGTAGCCGGCATGGTGGTTAGGTAGCCGGGTGGGTAGCTAGGTAGCCGGGTGGGTAGGTAGCCGGGTGGGTAGGTAGCCAGGTAGGTAGCCGGCAGGGTGGTTAGGTAGCCCGGTGGGTAGCTAGGTAGCCGGGTGGGTAGGTAGCCGGGTGGGTAGGTAGCCAGGTAGATAGCCGGCAGGGTGGTTAGGTAGCCGGGTGGGTAGCTAGGTAGCCGGGTGGGTAGGTAGCCGGGTGGGTAGGTAGCCAGGTAGATAGCCGGCAGGGTGGTTAGGTAGCCGGGTGGGTAGCTAGGTAGCCGGGTGGGTGGGTAGGTAGCCGGCAGGGTGGTTAGGTAGCCGGGTAGGTAGCCGGGTGGATGGTTAGGTAGCGGGGTAGGTAGCCGGGTGGGTGGGTAAGGTAGCCGGGTGGGTAGCTATCCGGGTGGGGGGCCCGACTCCTATCCTCCCTCACTCACCTCGGGGCCCCCCTCCCGGTATGCGCGGCGGCCGGCGGGAGAGCAGAAAATACAGGAAGTCTCCGGCCGGGGCTGCAGCAGACGCTAGAGGCAGCTGCTGCTTAGTTTCCGATATGTCTCCAAGTTGGAGACCAAGCGGCAGCTGCCGCCCCGGCCGGAGACTTCTTGTATTTTCCGCTCTCCCGCCGCATGAGGGGGGGGGGGGCGAGGTGAGGGGGGATGGGGGGCCCGAGGTGAGGGGGGAGGACAGGAGTTGGGCCCTCCAGGTTAAAATAATAAAACATTAAAAAAAAAAAAAAAAAATTAAATAAAAAAAACCTGCAATACTTAATGGGCCCCTGAAGCAGCGGAACTTCAGGGGCCCTCGTGCGGCGGCACGGCCTGCACGGCCGTATGTCCGCCACTGGTGTTATCTATAGATCTACAGACATGCTGGCTGCCAGAATGATAAGAAGGCTACATCTATCACAGCTGTGAGGCCTGGTACTGGCGCTGGACGCGGACGCGGCGGACGATAATCGGGAGTCAGACTAGTGTGTGTACAGGGAGCGCGGCACAACATTTGCTAAAGATCCAACATGCCAGATCTTTATCGATTCCTCACACCAAAGCACTGCTCTCCCTGCTCCCCCACCTGCGGTAATCTGTTTGGTCATGTCGCTCATTCTCCCCATCCCCCTCTATAGCAACAGACGCACTGCTAGCCTGGTGGCTGAAGACAAGTGTACATCATCTGCACAGTTGCCTGAGGGGTCGCACAGCGATCCATTGCTGGGTGACAGAAGCAGGCATGAGTACAGCCCTGTCCTCATGGCCACCACTCCGTCTCCCCCCCCCCCTCCGTTCTCCTCCATCCCCCTCTGATAAGTTTTAATGGCCCCCTAAAGCTACTTCTGGGTCAGGAGGGTCAGTGATCATTATGCAGGCTCTGCTCCGCCACGCGTGTCCTCGATTGCCTGCGTCCAGGAGCGCTCTGCACATGCGCACAATGTCACAGCTTTGTATGCGCAGCGCTCCCGGCCGCGGGCAATCAAGTAGGGTGCATCGCCTGTATACTGACTACCGACCCTCCCGATCCTAAATGTTGGGGGCAAAACAGAGGGGGATGGAGGAGAATAAGGGGGGTGGGGGGGAAGAGTACACTCTTCTCCCCCCCATTTTTGAATGTAATCCAGCGCTAAGGTATACTTTAAAGAGGCCCTGTGGTGACATATAGCAGAATGCAGTAAAGAGGCCCTGTAGTGACATATAGCAGAATGCAGTAAAGAGGCCCTGTAGTGACATATAGCAGAATGCAGTAAAGAGGCCCTGTAGTGACATATAGCAGAGTGCAGTACAGAGGCCCGTAGTGACATATAGCAGAATGCAGTAAAGAGGCCCTGTAGTGACATATAGTAGAATGCAGTAAAGAGGCCCTGTAGTGACATATAGCAGAATGCAGTAAAGAGGCCCTGTAGTGACATATAGCAGAATGCAGTAAAGAGGGCCTGTAGTGACGTATAGCAGAATGCAGTAAAGAGGACCTGTAGTGACATATAGCAGAATGCAGTAAAGAGGCCCTGTAGTGACATATAGCAGAATGCAGTAAAGAGGCCCTGTAGTGACATATAGCAGAATGCAGTAAAGAGGCCCTGTAGTGACATATAGCAGAATGCAGTAAAGAGGCCCTGTAGTGACACATAGCAGAATGCAGTAAGGAGGCCCTGTAGTGACATATAGCAGGATGCAGTAAGGAGGCCCTGAAGTGACACATAGCAGAATGCAGTAAAGAGGCCCTGTAGTGACACATAGCAGAATGCAGCAAAGAGGCCCTGTAGTGACATATAGCAGAATGCAGTAAAGAGGCCCTGTAGTGACATATAGCAGGATGCAGTAAAGAGGCCCTGTAGTGACATATAGCAGAATGCAGTAAAGAGGCCCTGTAGTGACATATAGCAGAATGCAGTAAAGAGGCCCTGTAGTGACATATAGACGGATGTAAAACATTCAGGATATGCAATTTTATGGTAATTATCTTGGTTTCACCTTCACAAACATTCCTTTATCTACATATTGCTGTATATTGGTATATAGCCCCACCCTCCCAGTGATGTCACAGCCTACCCTGATTAGCTATGCAGCTTTTGCCTCCCAGAGCTTTCTGGGAAACCAGGTATTTGTACTGGCTTTGGAATTCTCAGAAACCAACATTCCGCAGTGATTCACCTGACAGCATTAAAGTGTTGTTACCTGGTAACATTAAATTTCAGAATGTAAATCAGGGTGGGGAAAGAGCTCACAATGGACAAACACTGATGAAATCATTCAATAATGAATATTGTATATAAAATAGCATTTGAGGACAGTCTAAGGACAGTCAGGGGCATGACTATGTACTCTGTAATGTGCTGCAGAAGATGTCAGTGCTATATAAATACATAATAATAATATGGTAGGACAATAGGCTATGACTATGGTAGGATTAGATTGTGAGCTCCTCTGAGGACAGTCAGTGACATGACTATGTACTCTGTAATGTGCTGCAGAAGATGTCAGTGCTATATAAATACATAATATTAATATGGTGGGACATTACAATATGACTATGGTAGGATTAGAGTGTGAGCGCCTCTGAGGACAGTCAGTGACATGACTATGTACTCTGTACAGTGCTGCAGGAGATGTCAGTGCTATATAAATACATAATAACAATATGGTAGGACAACAGGCTATGACTATGGTAGGATTAGAGTGTGAGCTCCGCTGAGGACAGTCAGTGACATGACTATGTACTCTGTACAGTGCTGCAGGAGATGTCAGTGATATATAAATACATAATAATAATATGATAGGACAATAGGCTATGACTATGGTAGGATTAGATTGTGAGCTCCTCTGAGGACAGTCAGTGGCATTTCTATGTACTCTGTACAGTACTGCAGAAGATGTCAGTGCTATATAAATACATAATAATAATATGGTAGGACATTAGACTATGACTATGGTAGGATTAGATTGTGAGCTCCTCTGAGGACAGTCAGTGACATGACTATGTACTCTGTAATGTGCTGCAGGAGATGTCAGTGCTATATACAGTGGTGTGAAAAACTATTTGCCCCCTTCCTGATTTCTTATTCTTTTGCATGTTTGTCACACTTAAATGTTTCTGCTCATCAAAAACCGTTAACTATTAGGCAAAGATAACATAATTGAACACAAAATGCAGTTTTAAATGATGGTTTTTATTATTTAGTGAGAAAAATAACTCAAAACCTACATGGCCCTGTGTGAAAAAGAAATTGCCCCCTGAACCTAATAACTGGTTGGGCCACCCTTAGCAGCAATAACTGCAATCAAGCGTTGGCGATAACTTGCAACGAGTCTTTTACAGCGCTCTGGAGGAATTTTGGCCCACTCATCTTTGCAGAATTGTTGTAATTCAGCTTTATTTGAGGGTTTTCTAGCATGAACTGCCTTTTTAAGGTCATGCCACAACATCTCAATAGGATTCAGGTCAGGACTTTGACAGGGCCATTCCAAAGTCTTCATTTTGTTTTTCTTCAGCCATTCAGAGGTGGATTTGCTGGTGTGTTTTGGGTCATTGTCCTGCTGCAGCACCCAAGATCGCTTCAGCTTGAGTTGACGAACAGATGGCCGGACATTCTCCTTTAGGATTTTTTGGTAGACAGTAGAATTAATGGTTCCATCTATTACAGGAAGCCTTCCAGGTCCTGAAGCAGCAAAACAACCCCAGACCATCACACTACCACCACCATATTTTACTGTTGGTATCATGTTCTTTTGCTGAAATGCTGTGTTACTTCTACGCCAGATGTAACGGGACACGCAGCTTCCAAAAAGTTTAACTTTTGTCTCGTCGGTCCACAAGATATTTTCCCAAAAGTCTTGCCAATCATTGAGATGTTTTTTTAGCAAAATTGAGATGAGCCTTAATGTTCTTTTTGCTTAACAGTGGTTTGCGCCTTGGATATCTGCCATGCAGACCGTTTTTGCCCAGTCTCTTTCTTATGGTGGAGTCGTGAACAATGACCTTAATTGAGGCAAGTGAGGCCTGCAGTTCTTTAGATGTTGTCCTGGGGTCTTTTGTGGCCTCTCGGATGAGTTTTCTCTGCACTCTAGGGGTAATTTTGGTCGGCCGGCCACTCCTGGGAAG
Organism: Hyperolius riggenbachi; assembly: GCF_040937935.1. NCBI lineage: Eukaryota > Metazoa > Chordata > Amphibia > Anura > Hyperoliidae > Hyperolius > Hyperolius riggenbachi. The sequence continues at coordinate 239,232,990 of NC_090656.1, forward strand.
GTTCATCACTGTTCCATGTTTTTTTGTCATTTGTGGATAATGGCTCTCACTGTGGTTCGCTGGAGTCCCAAAGCTTTAGAAATGGCTCTATAACCTTTACCAGACTGATAGATCTCAATTACAGTACTTTGTTCTCATTTGTTCCTGAATTTCTTTGGATCTTGGCATGATGTCTAGCTTTTGAGGTGCTTTTGGTCTACTTCTCTGTGTCAGATAGTTCCTATTTAAGTGATTTCTTGATTGAAACAGGTGTGGCAGTAATCAGGCCTGGGGGTGGCTACAGAAATTGAACTCAGGTGTGATAAACCACAGTTAAGTTATTTTTTAACAAGGGGGGCAATCACTTTTTCACACAGGGCCATGTAGATTTGGAGGCTTTTTTTCTCACTAAATAATAAAAACCATCATTTAAAACTGCATTTTGTGTTCAATTATGTTATCTTTGACTAATAATTAACGGTTTTTGATGAGCAGAAACATTTAAGTGTGACAAACATGCAAAAGAATAAGAAATCAGGAAGGGGGCAAATAGTTTTTCACACCACTGTAAATACATAATAATAATATGGTAGGACAATAGGCTATGACTATGGTAGGATTAGATTGTGAGCTCCTCTGAGGACAGTCAGTGACATGACTATGTACTCTGTAATGTGCTGCAGGAGATGTCAGTGCGGTATAAATACATAATAATAATATGGTAGGACAATAGGCTATGACTATGGTAGGATTAGAGTGTGAGCTCCTCTGAGGACAGTCAGTGACATGACTATGTACTCTGTAATGTGCTGCAGAAGATGTCAGTGCTATATAAATACATAATAATAATAATATGGTAGGACATTACACTATGACTATGGTAGGATTAGATTGTGAGCTCCTCTGAGGACAGTCAGTGACATGACTATGTACTCTGTAATGTGCTGCAGGAGATGTCAGTGCTGTATAAATACATAATAATAATATGGTAGGACAATGATGTCAGTGCTGTATAAATACATAATAATAATATGGTAGGACAATAGGCTATGACTATGGTAGGATTAGATTGTGAGCTCCTTTTGAGGACAGTCAGTGACATGACTATGTACTCTGTAATGTGCTGCAGAAGATGTCAGTGCTATATAAATACATAATAATAATATGGTAGGATATTAGACTATGACTATGGTAGGATTAGAGTATGAGCTCCTCTGAGGACAGTCAGTGACATGACTATGTACTCTGTAATTTGCTGCAGAAGATGTCAGTGCTATATAAATACATAATAATAATAATATGGTAGGACATTACACTATGACTATGGCAGGATTAGATTGTGAGCTCCTCTGAGGACAGTGAGTGACATAACTATGTACTCTGTACTGTGCTGCAGAAGATGTCAGTGCTATATAAATACATAATAATAATATGGTAGGACATTACACTATGACTGTGGTAGGAGTAGAGTGTGAGCTCCTCTGAGGACAGTCAGTGACATGACTATGTACTCTGTAATGTGCTGCAGGAGATGTCAGTGCTATATAAATACATAATAATATGGTAGGACATTACACTATGACTATGGTAGGATTAGAGTGTGAGCTCCTCTGAGGACAGTCCGTGACATGACTATGTACTCTGTAATGTGCTGCAGAATATGTCAGTGCTATATAAATACATAATAATAATAATATGATAGGACATTACACTATGACTATGGTGGGATTAGAGTGTGAGCTCCTCTGAGGACAGTCAGTGACATGACTATGTACTCTGTAATGTGCTGCAGGAGATGTCAGTGCTATATAAATACATAATAATAATATGGTAGGACATTACACTATGACTATGGTAGGATTAGAGTGTGAGCTCCTCTGAGGACAGTCCGTGACATGACTATGTACTCTGTAATGTGCTGCAGAAGATGTCAGTGCTATATAAATACATAATAATAATAATATGATAGGACATTACACTATGACTATGGTGGGATTAGAGTGTGAGCTCCTCTGAGGACAGTCAGTGACATGACTATGTGCTCTGTAATGTGCTGCAGAAGATGTCAGTGCTATATAAATACATAATAATATGGTAGGACATTAGACTATGACTATGGTAGGATTAGAGTGTGAGCTCCTCTGAGGACAGTCAGTGACATGACTATGTACTCTGTATTGTGCTGCAGAAGATGTCAGTGCTATATAAATACATAATAATAATATGGTAGGACATTAGACTATGACTATGGTAGGATTAGAGTGTGAGCTCCTCTGAGGACAGTCAGTGACATGACTATGTACTCTGTAATGTGCTGCAGGAGATGTCAGTGCTATATAAATACATAATAATAATATGGTAGGACATTACACTATGACTATGGTAGGATTAGATTGTGAGCTCCTCTGAGGACAGTGAGTGACATAACTACTGTATGTACCCTGTAATGTGCTTCTTGCTTGTGAAGTGTTAGAACATTATTTTATTGACAAGGTGGATCATAAATAACGAGAGCTGTAAGAAAGGTTTTGTAAATGAACCCCTTTAAATATGGATCATTTGAAACTAGTGTGTGAATTGTACATTTTAGCTGTATTGTGGACACATTTCAGATTTAAGCATGTTTTGTAAGACACTTCCTGATAAGTGACAAGTGTGTGAGTTCCTGGGTACCTGTGGCTGATGAGATGCCCACAATATGTGCCCCCCAGACCTGCACACTGACCTGTGAGATGATTGTGAGTCTGCTGCAGCGATGAGGCAGCGTCAGTGGTAACCGGTGTCTGTACAGCGCTCTCACCCCCAGCGATTGTCTCCAGTTCCTTGTTACACCAGCGCAGCTAGTCCAGGAAACCGGTTTACCACGTAACTGTGAGCTTCTCCCATCACCCGCCCACTTCCCTCATTTCATATGCAAATGCTGCACTTATTAACTCATTACATAGCAGGTAAAAGGTCATAGCTCTTCTCCGTGATCCATCAGCAGCGATTATTCCGCCAGCCTCAGATGATGACCGCCATGTGGCTAGGAGCGGTCAGAATGGACAAATTCAACCACAAATTCTACATTTCGCTGAGAATTCTAAACAAGCAACAAATTTCACGGATTCTGAGTTTGCCTTGAGACCTTGGACTCTATTCACAATGAGTTACCGCATGAGTTAAATTAGGTAGTGATAAACACCGACCAAAATATCTCCATTTTCAAATTCACACATTTTTGTCTCCCTAAATTACCTCATGCGGTAAAAGTGTGGTAATTACCTCAAAATTTATCTCCAATTTGAGATTCTCAATTGAAAAGTTGGTGTTAATTAAGGATTTTTTTTTTAACCTACAAATGGCCGGTGATAATTATCACTTCTCTGCTTTTGGCCTTCAGGATGGAGCCTTTTGAGCTTTGTTTGCTGGAGTTTATGTCAATTTTACATAGAAGGCAGAAAAGACGAGTGTGTCTAATCTCAGGGTGCACTTTCACACTTCATACAGTCTTTTAGATGATTTTATAGATGCCGAGGAGGAAATTCATCTAAAAGATAAGCAACAGTATAATTACCTTTAAAGAAAAACATTTCTCTGTTACAGCTGATACAAATCTAACAAAAAATCTCCAGTGTATGTACTTCCTGCTTTCATGGAAGCAGACATAGGGTTAACATCCTGTGTTTACACATTAGCTGCTCTGCTGAGGCAGCCAGCTGGCACAGCTGAGAGCTCAAATTACAGTTGTGATTAGTCACAGATGAGGGGGGGATTAGACAGGCTAAATTATATACATACAGGGTGCATTTCTATATGTTTCCCTTCTGTCCTGCGCAAGAGTTCAGGTCCCACTATAAATGTGACAGGCTTTCCTGGGCCGTCTGTGTGTAATGGTGACAAGCATATGGGCTGCCCTACAGTGGTCAAAGCTTTATTTCCATACATATTACTGACAGTTTTATCACCTGTTTATCACCTGTTTTACCGCACTTTTATCAAACATTTATCACACTTGGTACATGTTTAGTGAATACTCACTATTTTCACAATTTTTAGTGAATTATCACTGGAGGTAATTTTTCACCCCAAAAAGAGTTACCGCACATGGTTTTGTGAATAGAGCCCATTGTCATTGGTTGTCAATATATTGTCACACTCAACTTAAAGGGAACCTAAACTGAGAAGGATATGGATTTTTCCTTTTAAAATAATACCAGTTGCCTGACTCTCCTGCTGATCCTGTGTCTCTCTAATACTTTTAGCCACAGCCCCTGAACAAGCATGCAGCAGATCAGGTGACTGAATTGTGACAAGATTAGCTGCATGCATGCTCCAGGTGTGTAATTCAGCCACTACTGCAGCCAATAGACAAGCAGGGCTGCCGGGCAACTGGTATTGTTTAAAAGGAAACATCCACATCCCTCTCAGTTAAGGTTTCCTTTAAGGCTTGTTCTGGTTAGTTAGTGCGAATTTGTGGATATATATTTACAGCAAGATGTCATTTCATGTAGCATTTTTGCGTAATATTTCCGCTTAGACTTAGTACACCAATGTGATTTTGTGTAGCATTCACAATGTTTGCTGATCAGCCAAAACATTAAACCTCCCTTCCTGATATTGAGGAGATCCCCCCTTGTCCTGTGAAAACAGTTCTGACTTGGGCCATTTTTAGGCAAAGGCATTCTAGGCTATTACCTGGGGTGCCATTGGTCCTGGGAGGCTCCATGGCCCTGGGTTAAGCTCCACCTGCCCCCCATACTAAGCCCCGCCCCCATGGTTGTCCTATCACCTGCTTCTGCTGCGTGCAGTGGCAGGGAGCTCGTTGTCCTAAGGAGCAGCAGCATCTCGGGTCCCTGGAGAGCAGATTTCACAAGCTTCCCTCCCAAGTTTTCAGATAAGAAAGAGGGACACTTAAAGAAAACCTGTATCTAAAAAACCTCCCCTGGGAGTTACTCACCTGGGGCGGGAGAAGCCTCCGGATCCTATTTAAGCTCCCCCGTCCTCCTGTGTCCTACGGCGGTCTCGCTGTGCCCCTCTGAACAGCGGGGATGTAAATATTTACCTTCCCGGCTCCAGCGCAGGCGCAGTATCGGCTCTCCATCTTAGAGATAGGCGGAAATAGCCGATCGATGTCGGGCTGCTCTACTGCGCAAGCGCAAGTCTCCTGTACCTGCGCATTAGAGGGGACCCGACAGAGATCGGCTAGTTACGCCTATCTCTGTATGTAGAGCCACAACAGCGCCCCCGCTGGAGCCAGGCAGGGAAGATAAATCTAGCAAGCCTTGCCAGGCTTGTCGGGGGAGGATTGCCGGAGACTATGGGGGAGCCAGCGCTGGACTGCCTGCAGCTACAGGGGAGGGGGAAGCCTCATTGGGACCCTGAGGCTGAGACCCCAGCCCCCCCCCGACCCCCCGACCCCCCCCATCTCAGGTTCTATACTTACCTGGGGAGGGAAAAAAGTGGCCTCCCTCAATAAAGTGAAGCCTGCAGAGTCTCCTGATGCTTCCCCAGCTGGTCCAGCGCTGTCCTCTCCACAAAACTGTCCACAAGGGCATGTCGCCGGCTGGCTCATGCGCAGTAGCACGGCCAGCTTGGTCTCCAGGGGAAACCGATAAACCCCATGATGTCCGTGCTGGTGCGCATGCGCCTCTTCAGGTGTCCCAGCGCCGAAACGTGTTAGTGATAGCGGGCAGCACAAGGATCCACAGACTCGTCTGCTGAGGTGAGTACCCCCCAGCGGCACTGCCTTCGCTGCAGGTAGGAGGGTGGCAGTAGGGGGTGCATACACACATACCACCTCCTTGTGGTGTAAGGGCTCGTTTCCACTGTAGCGGTGCGGAATCGCCTGGATTCCACCGCTGAAGAAATCACATGCGGCTGCGTTTCCCCATGCGGATTTACCCGCGATTTCGCATGCGATTTCGCATGGCAAGGAGCCAGGCGAATTTAACCATGTCACTGCCTGTGTAAAATTCCATTGCCTTTCATGCGAAATCACATGCGAAATCGCGGGGAAATCCGCATGACAAAGCCGCATGCGATTTCCCTATTGAATGCATTAGTGGCGATTCGCCCGCATTCCTGCCGCACGCGAAATCTGACGACCCTGTCGTGCAGATTTTCCCCGCACCGAAAAACGCCGCCACCGCCGCACACATGGAAAGAGCCCCATCCACTAACATTGAGTATGCGAATCCGCATGCAGTGCCCGCATGCGGATTCGCTATAGTGGAAACGAGCCCCAAGAGATTCCCTGCACAATCTGCTCACACTGCATGGAATTGGTAAAACTGGCCAATCATTGGATAATCAAAGTTGGATATTTGTACACACCTTCATGCAATCGATGTGGGAGATGCACCAAAACACTGTCAGGAACCCCAAATTGCAGATTAGCAGCAGAGGCATTAAGGTGTGCACACACATCCAACTTGTCCTCCGACTTGTCGTTTGAACTACTTGTAGTGCAAACATGATGTACACACTGACCAACAAAGCGGCTGATATGCTAATTTACATAATTTACATGTCGTTTAACCAACTTGATAATGGACAATGGACTGGATGGACAATGGACCAGATTAAATGACTGATCAAACCACTTGTTGTTTGAACTTCTATTAGTTGGACAAACGACTAGAAGTCTTTTGTACGCATGTACGGCCATTTGAAGGACAGTTAGTCCACCGGATCCGCTGAGCGCATCGGGAAACCAGCTGTTATCAGTCACTCGATAGCGCGTACACACGTTCAAACAACAAGCCGGACAACAGGTTGTTCGACAAAGTTGGACGTGTGTAGGTACCTTAAAGAGACACTGAAGCGAAAAAAAAATGATGATATTATGATTTGTATGTGTAGTACAGCTAAGAAATAAAACATTAAGATCAGATACATCAGTCTAATTGTTTCCAGTACAGGAAGAGTTGAGAAACTCCAGTTGTTATCTCTATGCAAACAAGCCATTAAGCTCTCCGACTAAGTTAGTCATGGAGAGGGCTGTTATCTGACTTTTATTATCTCTTCTGTTCCTGGACTATTTACTTTTCCTCTGCTAGAGGAAAGGTCATTACTTCACAGACTGCTCTGAAAGAATCATTTTGAATGCTGAGTGTTGTGTAATCTGCACATATTATAGAATGATGCAATGTTAGAAAAAACACTATATACCTGAAAATAAAAGTATGGGCTGGTGCACACCAAAACCCGCTAGCAGATCCGCAAAATGCTAGCAGATTTTTAAACGCTTTTTTTTATTTTTATGAGGCGTTTTGCTAGCGTTTTGCGGATTGCTGCTGCGGTTTTCAGTATAGTAGATTTCATATATTGTTACAGTAAAGCTGTTACTGAACAGCTCCTGTAACAAAACCGCCTGGCAAACCGCTCTGAAGTGCCGTTTTTCAGAGCGGTTTGCGTTTTTCCTATACTTAACATTGAGGCAGAAACGCATCCGCAATCCAAAAAATGCCTCACCCAGGCATTTTTCGTTTCTGCAAAACGCCTCCCGCTCTGGTGTGCACCACCCCATTGAGATACATTGACCAAGCAGATCCGCAGCCGCAAGCGGATCTGAAAACGCCCAAAAAGCCGCTCGGTGTGCACCAGCCCTATGAGAATATTTTCTTTGCTGCTAATCTTCTAGTAATTATTCATAGTACACAACCAATTCACTATATCATATATTTTTTTTCGCTTCAGTGTCTCTTTAAGAAACACGAATTTAGCAGAAATTGTACAGCTGATACTCGACTGATATGGGACTGCTGCTGAAACCCGCTGTACCAAATCCATTCAGTGCCTGAAGATTATTTTTTTATGTTAATCGGGAGTGGTGGCGTTTTCTGATACATTTTTATGAAATTTGAATGGTGTAGAGCAGATTGTCAGCTTCTCGATGTACAGAAATCATTTTTTTTTTTCATAATTGGGGAGAGAAATTGAAACTTTGTGGCAAATTGGTCAGATTTTTAAATGTTACAATCAATCAACCCTGGTATTTTCTATAGAAGGATATGTAAGCTGCGTAGATTCCAAAGTGCTGTATGCTAATTTTGAGCGTGAAGATAACTGGAAAAAATATTGGTTTGAAAGGCGCAAGAAATAGCGGTAATAGGACAGCGGTAAATATAGCAATATTCTACAACTTCATTCCTATAGTGTAATATCGGTCATATTTGCGGATATTTCCCCATTGCCTAACCTCTCCTTACTCTCACACAGAACCCCCTGAAGGTGTCTAATCTTACCCCCCCCCCCCCATGGGAAACTAACCTTAACCAGACAAATGTGGGTGCAGCTCTATATGGGGTGTGGGGACCACCCGCCATGTGACCTGCGGCTACCGCTAGCAGGCATGATCACCAAAGTGCCCGCGCTTCTTTTAGCTGTTCTGTGGAAGCTTGCGTTACAAAGTGTCATTGTCACTAACTGCCTTGCTGTGACCTGTGGTGCAGCAGGATTTGAACCCAAGACCTGGTGCTGCAAGTTAAGCCTGCTGACCACTGAGCCGCATGTTCTGCCACATTTAGCCTCTTTGCTGCTCATCAGAGTAATGCCTAGCTTGCTATAATATCTGTCCCTTTCCACATCCTGTAGTGAGATTCCGGCTGTGTGAGGTCACCTTGTTCCCGGCTGTGTTATTGTGCTGCAGCCGTATTGCTAAGCTGAGACACACACCAAACAACCCCAGCAGCAGATCACTGATATACAGGGCCGGGCAGAGGCGAGAGAGGCTCCAGCCTCAGGGCACAGTGTAGGAGGGCGCACAGGGCGGGGCAGAGGCGAGAGAGACTCCAGCCTCAGGACGCAGTGTAAGAGGGGGCGCAGGGCGGGGAAGAGGCGAGAGAGGCTCCAGCCTCAGGGCGCAGTGTAGGAGGGGGCACAGGGCGGGGCAGAGGCGAGAGAGGCTCCAGCCTCAGGGCGCAGTGTAGGAGGGGGCACAGGGCGGGGCAGAGGCGAGAGAGGCTCCAGCCTCAGGGCGCAGTGTAGGAGGGGGCACAGGGCGGGGCAGAGGCGAGAGAGGCTCCAGCCTCAGGGTGCAGTGTAGGAGGGGCCCGGGGGTTGGGCAGAGGTGAGAGAGGCTCCAACCTCAGGGCGCAGTGTGGGAGGGGGCACAGGGCGGGGCAGAGGCGAGAGAGGCTCCAGCCTCAGGGCGCAGTGTAGGAGGGGGCACAGGGCTGGGCAGAGGCGAGAGAGGCTCCAGCCTCAGCAGTGTTGCCAACTCATCCCTTTAATTACTGACATATCTAAGTTATACAGGTTCTGGGGCTATTTGCACATAATCAGTGCCTTAACTGCATCTACCTAGCCACAAAACCTGTATAATTCATATGTGTCAGTAATTAAAGGGATGAGTTGGCAACACTGAGCCTCAGGTAGAGATGGCCTGAACCTCAGAGTTTCGGTTCGCGAACCTTTGCGGATGGTTCGGTTAGCGCGAACTATTGCGAGCCGCAATAGACTTCAATGGTGAGGCGAACTTGGAAAACTAGAAGAAATTATGCTGGCCACAAAAGTGATGGAAAAGATGTTTCAAGGGGTCTAACACCTGGAGGGGGGCATGGCGGAGTGGGATACATGCCCAAAGTCCCGGGGAAAAATCTGGATGTGACGCAAAGCAGCGTTTTAAGGGCAGTTATCACATTGCATGCTAAATTGGAGGCCTAACGTGCTTTCAAACATCTTGCATGTGTATACATCAATCAGGGAGTGTAATTAGTTCTGCTTCACACTGACACACCAAACTCACTGTGTAACGCACCGCAAACATCTGTTTGCGTAGTGACGGCCGTTCTGGACTGGTGAGCACCATGGCAATAGCAGTTTGCAAGCCCATATGGTCGCCGGGCTGTGGTAGCTCAATGATAGAACAACAGTGACTGTCCAGCTGATCAAATTTGGTCTGACCACAATGATGCAATGACCTTATTATCTTTTGTGTGCCACCCCCACCCGAGACTCTCAAATAGCTGGCGGTCATTGCTTCATTGTGATGCGCAAGCCCCTTCACCGCGGCAAGGTAATGATCACGAAGGGGGATGGGCACATGTACACACACCAGAAAAATTAGTATAGCGGCCGCTGCTAGCAGGATCCTTAAAAATTCAGGAATCCGCCTAGAGTCCTAGACCCTGTTGGTGGTGGCGGAGAAGGCAAGCGGCCTGCAGGCAGAGATGCTGTGTGTGGGGACTGACTTAGTCTTCGCCGAGCAGTAGCCCTCTGGGATCCATTCCTCATTCATTTTGATATAAGGTGAGGTACTGAACACTGTCATGACTTAGGCGACTTCTCTTCTCAGTGACAATGCCTCCAGCTGCACTGAAGGTCCTTTCTGACAGGACGCTTGCGGCAGGGCAGGAGAGAAGCTGGATGGCAAATTGGGACAGCTCTGACCACAGGTCAAGCCTGCGCAACCAGTAGACCAAGGGTTCATCACTGCCCACACTTAAAGTGGACCCAAATTAAAAATACAAGATTTCAGAAATAAAATCTATTTTCTAAATTATAATAATAAATACAAAATATTTTACATTTATTGGAGGAACCCCTCCCTTCCTTTCAAATTGCCGGGACAAAATCTGGCAAACTGGTGAAGTAGGTGGTGTCCGGCAATGGAGGAATTGCTAATGGCTGCCCCCAGTATAATCAGAGAAGGGTGAAAAGCATGCACTGAAATGTTCATAGGCTTGAAGGAGTGTTTATTTATCTTTGTATGTGTCAGAATGGTGCAACTAAATATTTTTAATTTAAAAAAATGTTTGGTTTGGATCCGCTTTAAGGCCAGGTAGTCGGCTACCTGCCAGTCGAGGCGTTGATGAAGGGTGGATCCGGAATGGGCTAAGGCGAGGCTTTGGACTAAAGAATGTCCGCATGTCCGACATCACCATGAGATCGCTGGAGCGTCCTGTCCTTGCCTGCGTGGACTTGGGAGGAGGAGGATTACTGCCAGTGGTACCTTTATTGCGTTGTGCTGTCACATCACCCTTAAACGCATTGTAAAGCATAATTGCTAGCTTGTTCTGCATGTGCTGCATCCTTTCCGCCTTCTGTTGAGTTGGTAACAGGTCCGCCACTTTGTGCTTGTACTGAGGGTCTAGTAGCGTGACCACCCAGTACAGGTCATTTCCCTTGAGTTTTTTTTATACGGGGGTCCCTCAACAGGCTGGACAACATGAAAGAGGCCATCTGCACAAAGTCGGATCCAGATGTACTATCCATCTTCTCTTGCTCTTCCTGAGTGACGTTACGTAAGTCCTCTTCCTCTCCCCGCCACGAACAAAACCACGGGAACGTGGAGCAGCACAAGCACCCTGTGACGGCTGCTGCGGTTGTTCTTCTGCCGCCGCCTCTTCCTCCTCCACAGAAACACCTTCCTCATCATCCGAGTCTGACTCCTCTTCTTCCCCACACGACTCCTCTTCTTCCTCCTCCTCCCCCCTCTGTGCTGCCGCAGGTGTTGAGGAAACATCTGGTTCCGATGAAAATTGCTCCCACGACTCTTCCTGCCGTAACTGTTCCTCTTCACGCTCCTCCACAGCTTGATCCACCACTCTACGCACGGCACGCTCCAGGAAGTAAGCGTATGGGATCAAGTCGCTGATGGTGCCTTTAGTGCGACTCACCAGGTTGGTCACCTCCTCAAACGGCCGCATGAGCCTGCATGCATTTCGCATCAGTGTCCAGTTGTTGGGCCACAACATCCCCATCTTCCCAGATTGTGTCCTTCTACTGTAATTGTATAGGTACTGGGTGACGGCTTTCTCCTGTTCTAGCAGGCAAGAGAACATCAGCAGGGTGGAATTCCAGGGAGTCGGGCTATCGCAAATCAGGCGTCTCACCGGCAAGTTGTTTCTACGCTGAATGTCTGCAAAGCGTGCCATGGCCGTGTAAGAGCGCCTGAAATGCCCACACAACTTCCTGGCCTGCTTCAGGACGTCCTCTAAGCCTGGGTACTTGGACACAAATCTTTGCACAACCAGATTCAGCATATGTGCCATGCAGGGTACATGTTACATAGTTACATAGTTACATAGTTACTTTGGTTGAAAAAAGACATACGTCCATCGAGTTCAACCAGTACAAAGTACAACTCCAGCCTGCTCCCTCACATATCCCTGTTGATCATAAAATCCCTGGATTAACATCATTGGCATTACCTAGTAATTGTAGCCATGGATGTCATTCAACGCAAGGAAAGCATCTAAGCCCCCTTTAAATGCAGGTATAGAGTTTGCCATAACGACTTCCTGTGGCAATGCATTCCACATCTTAATCACTCTTACTGTAAAGAACTCTTTCCTAAATAAATGGCTAAAACGTTTTTCCTCCATGCGCAGATCATGTCCTCTAGTCCTTTGAGAAGGCCTAGGGACAAAAAGCTCATCCGCCAAGCTATTATATTGCCCTCTGATGTATTTATACATGTTAATTAGATCTCCTCTAAGGCGTCTTTTCTCTAGACTAAATAAACCCAGTTTATCTATGTGTCAGCTTTCCCAAATTCAAAGCGGAAAGGAGATTGCTGCCGTTGTCACACACCACGTTGCCGATCTCAAGCTTGTGCGGGGATACAAAAGGTGAAAAAACCGAGAGCCCAATATAGTGTAGTATGTCAAGGAAAAGGAACGTGATGCGAAAAATGAGAAAGTTATACTCACAAGTCTGGGTTACCGCACAGGTAACCACTGACGGTGCAGGTGGGGAGAATTTTAACCTGACCCCACTCAGGTATAAGAAGTCGCTCTCTGTAGATCAGAAAGAATGGGGATACACCCCTCCACTGAGGGTGGACTAGATAGTCGAATAATAGGTTGTAACAGAGGCGCCAAATTAGGATAAAATAGTTAAAAACCGTTTAAAAGGAGGGGGGTAGGTGGACACCACCCTCAGGTATATATTGATCAGCCAACGAGTTGTTGTAAATAGACAATTACATTTATTACAAGTTCTCCAAGTATGCAACGCGTTTCACGGGTCAACCGCCCGCTTCATCAGGCAATCAAAATTTGGAGGGACACAATGCTGGATCAGTCTATGGGCCAAGCGCCTACTGTGTGTACAGAGCATGGAGCTGCAGCGTGTGTACAGAGCATGAAGCTGCAGCGTGTGTACAGAGCATGGAGCAGCAGCGTGTGTACAGAGCATGTAGCAGCAGCGTGTGTACTGAGCATGGAGCATCAATGTGTGTACAGAGCATGGAGCAGCAGCGTCTGCACAGAGCATGGAGCTGCAGTGTGTACAGAGCATGGAGCAGCATCGTGTGTACAGAGCATGTAGCAGCAGTGTGTGTACAGAGCATGGAACAGCAGCGTGTGTACAGAGCATGGAGCAGCAGCGTGTGTACAGAGCATGAATCAGCAGCGGGTGTACAGAGCATGGAGCAGCAGGGTGTGTACAGAGCATGGAGCAGCAGCGTGTGTACAGAGCATGGAGCAGCAGCGTGTGTACAGAGCATGGAGCAGCAGCGTGTGTACAGAGCATGGAGCAGAAGCGTGTGTACGGAGCATGGAGCAGCAACGTGTGTACGGAGCATGGAGCATCAATGTGTGTACAGAGCATGGAGCAGCAGCGTCTGCACAGAGCATGGAGCTGCAGTGTGTGTACAGAGCATGGAGCAGCATCGTGTGTACAGAGCATGGAGCAGCAGTGTGTGTACAGAGCATGGAGCAGCAGCGGGTGTACAGAGCATGGAGCAGCAGGGTGTGTACAGAGCATGGAGCAGCAGGGTGTGTACAGAGCATGGAGCAGCAGCGTGTGTACAGAGCATGGATCAGCAGCGTGTGTACAGAGCATGGAGCAGAAGTGTGTGTACGGAGCATGGAGCAGCAACTTGTGTACAGAGCATGGAGCACCAATGTGTGTACAGAGCATGGAGCACCAATGTGTGTACAGAGCATGGAGCAGCAGCGTGTGTACAGAGCATGGAACAGCAGTGTGTGTACAGAGCATGGAGCAGCAGCGTCTGCACAGAGCATGGAGCTGCAGTGTGTACAGAGCATGGAGCAGCAGTATGTGTACAGAGCATGGAGCAGCAGCGTATGTACAGAGCATGGAACAGAAGCGTGTGTACAGAGCATGGAGCAGCAGCGTGTGTACAGAGCATGGAGCAGCAGCGTGTGTACAGAGCATGGAGCAGCAGCGTGTGTACAGAGCATGGAGCAGCAGCGTGTGTACAGAGCATGGAGCAGCAGCGTGTGTACTGAGCATGGAGCAGCAGCGTGTGTACAGAGCATAGAGCAGAAGCATGTGTATGGAGCATGGAGCAGAAACTTGTGTACAGAGCATGGAGCACCAATGTGTGTACAGAGCATGGAGCAGCAGCGTATGTACAGAGCATGGAACATCAGCATGTGTACAGAGCATGGAGCAGCAGCGTGTGTACAGAGCATGGAGCAGCAGCGTGTGTACAGAGCATGGAGCAGCAGCGTGTGTACAGAGCATGGAGCAGCAGCGTGTGTACAGAGCATGGAGCAGCAGCGTGTGTACAGAGCATGGAGCAGCAGCGTGTGTACAGAGCATGGAGCAGCGGTGTGTGTACAGAGCATGGAGCAGCAGCGTGTGTACAGAGCATGAAACAGCAGTGTGTGTAAAGAGCATGGAGCAGCAGCGTGTGTACAGAGCATGGAGCAGCAGCGTGTGTACAGAGCATGGAGCTGCAGTGTGTGTACAGAGCATGGAGCAGCAGCGTGTGTACAGAGCATGGAGCTGCAGTGTGTGTACAGAGCATGGAGCAGCAGCGTGTGTACAGAGCATGGAGCAGCAGTGTGTGTACAGAGCATGGAGCAGCAGTGTGTGTACAGAGCATGGAGCAGCAGCGTGTGTACAGAGCATGGAGCAGCAGTGTGTGTACAGAGCATGGAGCAGCAGTGTGTGTACAGAGCATGGAGCAGCAGTGTGTGTACAGAGCATGGAGCAGCAACGTGTGTACAGAGCAGGGCAGTTTCTAGGCTAAAATACAGCCAGGGCAAGGGCTAAAATTGTGCCCCCCCCCCCGCGAAGCCAGGTATACATGTCCGCAGTGTAGGTTAGCCAGGTCTAGTTGCACTCAGTATAGGTAGCCAGCTATAGGTCCCCCCAGTATACGTAGCTAGGCATAGTATAGGTAGCCAGGCATAGGTGCCCCAGTATAGGTTAGCCAGGTAGGTGCCTCCAGTATAGGTAGCCGGTATAGTTGCCCCCAGTATAGGTTAGATAGGCAGGTGCCCCCGGTATAGGTTAGATAGGCATGTGCCCCCGGTATAGGTTAGATAGGTAGGTGCCCCTAATATAGGGAGTCAGAATAGTTGCCCCCATCCTAGGTTAGATAGGTAGGTGCCCCCAGTATAGGTTAGTTAGGTAGGTGCCTACAATATAGATAGCCAGTATAGTTGCCACCAGTATAAGCTAGGTAGGTAGGTGCCCTCAATACAGGTTAGATAGGTAGGGGCCCTCCAGTATAGGTTAGATTAGGTAGGTGCCCCCCAGTGTGGTTAGATTAGGTAGGTGCCCCCCAATGTGGTTAGATTAGGTAGGTGCCTACCAGTATAGGTTAGATTAGGTAGATGCCCCCCAGTATAGGTTAGATTAGGTAGGTGCCCCCCAGTATAGGTTAGATTAGGTAGGTGCCCCCCAGTATAGGTTAGATTAGGTAGGTGCTCCCCAGTATAGGTTAGATAGGTAGCTTCCCCCCAGTATAGGTTAGATTAGGTAGGTGCCCCCCAGTATAGGTTAGATTAGGTAGGTGCCCCCAGTGTGGTTAGATTAGGTAGGTGCCCTCCCAGTGTGGTTAGATTAGGTAGGTGCCCCCCAGTATAGGTTAGATTAGGTAGGTTCCCCCCAGTGTGGTTAGATTAGGTAGGTGCCCCCCCCCAGTATAGGTTAGATTAGGTAGGTGCCCCCCAGTATAGGTTAGATTAGGTAGGTGCCCCCCCCCCCAGTATAGGTTAGATTAGGTAGGTTCCCCCCAGTGTGGTTAGATTAGGTAGGTGCCCCCCAGTATAGGTTAGATAGGTAGCTGCCCCCAGTATAGGTTAGATTAGGTAGGTGCCCCCCAGTATAGGTTAGATAGGAAGCTGTTCCCCCATAATGAAGGGTGGAGCCGCAGCCGCGGGGAGGGCAGCCCGACCTCTCCCTCCCTCTCCTCTCCGGGCGCCCTTCGTGCTCCCCCCTCCGAGTCTGACTGCACAGGAAGCGCTGTGTACAGAGCGCATTAGCGCAACCCACCTCCCTCCCTGGTTCCAATCGCCGCCGGTCTCCTCTTCTGTCTTCTCCTCATAGCCGCTGACACGCTGCTTCCGGGTAAACAGGAAGCAGCGTGTGTATGAGCGGCTATGAAGAGAAGAGGAGACCGGCGGCGATTGGAACCAGAGAGGGAGGTGAGTTGCGCTAATGCGCTCTGTACACAGCGCTTCCTGTGCAGTCAGACTCGGAGGGGGGAGCACGGAGGGCGCCCGGAGAGGGAGGGAGAGGTCGGGCTGCCCTCCCCCCGGCTGCTGCTCCCCCCTCCGTTACTGCGCCCACAGTCCTTCGGCGCCCAGGGCGCCCGCACGGGCCGCACGGCCCTGGAAACGGGCCTGGTACAGAGCATGGAGCAGCAGTGTGTGTACAGAGCATGAAGCAGCAGTGTGTGTACAGAGCATGAAGCAGCAGTGTGTGTACAGAGCATGGAGCAGCAGTGTGTGTACAGAGCATGAAGCAGCAGTGTGTGTACAGAGCATGAAGCAGCAGTGTGTGTACAGAGCATGAAGCAGCAGCGTGTGTACAGAGCATGAAGCAGCAGCGTGTGTAGAGAGCATGGAGCAGCAGCGTGTGTACAGAGCATGGAGCAGCAGCGTGTGTACAGAGCATGGAGCAGCATGTGTGTACAGAGCATGGAGCAGCAGTATGTGTACAGAGCATGGAGCACCAACGTGTGTACAGAGCATGGAGCAGCAACGTATGTACAGAGCATGGAGCAGCAGCGTGTGTACAGAGCATGGAGCAGAAGCGTGTGTACAGAGCATGGAGCAGCAGCGTGTGTACAGAGCATGAAGCAGCAGTGTGTGTACAGAGCATGAAGCAGCAGCGTGTGTACAGAGCATGAAGCAGCAGCGTGTGTAGAGAGCATGGAGCAGCAGCGTGTGTACAGAGCATGGAGCAGCAGCGTGTGTACAGAGCATGGAGCAGCATGTGTGTACAGAGCATGGAGCAGCAGTATGTGTACAGAGCATGGAGCACCAATGTGTGTACAGAGCATGGAGCAGCAGCGTGTGTACAGAGCATGGAGCAGCAGCCTGTGTACAGAGCATGGAGCAGCAACGTGTGTACAGAGCATGGAGCAGCAGCGTGTGTACAGAGCATGAAACAGCAGTGTGTGTAAAGAGCATGGAGCAGCAGCGTGTGTACAGAGCATGGAGCAGCAGCGTGTGTACAGAGCATGGAGCAGCAGTGTGTGTACAGAGCATGGAGCAGCAGCGTGTGTACAGAGCATGGAGCTGCAGTGTGTGTACAGAGCATGGAGCAGCAGCGTGTGTACAGAGCATGGAGCAGCAGTGTGTGTACAGAGCATGGAGCAGCAGTGTGTGTACAGAGCATGGAGCAGCAGCGTGTGTACAGAGCATGGAGCAGCAGTGTGTGTACAGAGCATGGAGCAGCAGTGTGTGTACAGAGCATGGAGCAGCAGTGTGTGTACAGAGCATGGAGCAGCAACGTGTGTACAGAGCAGGGCAGTTTCTAGGCTAAAATACAGCCAGGGCAAGGGCTAAAATTGTGCCCCCCCCCGCGCGAAGCCAGGTATACATGTCCGCAGTGTAAGTTAGCCAGGTCTAGTTGCACTCAGTATAGGTAGCCAGCTATAGGTCCCCCCAGTATAGGTAGCTAGGCATAGTATAGGTAGCCAGGCATAGGTGCCCCAGTATAGGTTAGCCAGGTAGGTGCCTCCAGTATAGGTAGCCGGTATAGTTGCCCCCAGTATAGGTTAGATAGGCAGGTGCCCCCGGTATAGGTTAGATAGGCATGTGCCCCCGGTATAGGTTAGATAGGTAGGTGCCCCTAATATAGGGAGTCAGAATAGTTGCCCCCATCCTAGGTTAGATAGGTAGGTGCCCCCAGTATAGGTTAGTTAGGTAGGTGCCTACAATATAGATAGCCAGTATAGTTGCCACCAGTATAAGCTAGGTAGGTAGGTGCCCTCAATACAGGTTAGATAGGTGGGGCCCTCCAGTATAGGTTAGATTAGGTAGGTGCCCCCCAGTGTGGTTAGATTAGGTAGGTGCCCCCCAATGTGGTTAGATTAGGTAGGTGCCTACCAGTATAGGTTGGATTAGGTAGGTGCCCCCCAGTATAGGTTAGATTAGGTAGGTGCCCCCCAGTATAGGTTAGATTAGGTAGGTGCCCCCCAGTATAGGTTAGATTAGGTAGGTGCTCCCCAGTATAGGTTAGATAGGTAGCTTCCCCCCAGTATAGGTTAGATTAGGTAGGTGCCCCCCAGTATAGGTTAGATTAGGTAGGTGCCCCCAGTGTGGTTAGATTAGGTAGGTGCCCTCCCAGTGTGGTTAGATTAGGTAGGTGCCCCCCAGTATAGGTTAGATTAGGTAGGTTCCCCCCAGTGTGGTTAGATTAGGTATGAGCACAGCCCTGTGCACTGCTTTTTGAATGCTTCACTTTCCCCTTTATAAGCAACTAGCCAACCCGCGTCGTTGCATACGCCGCATCTATCTATCTAAGGCCCAGTGCACACCAAAGCCGCTAGCAGATCCACAATACGCTAGCGGTTTTGGGAGCTGATTTCAGAGCGATTCTAGTCATGTTTAGAGAGGTTTTCTAAATATACCTAGCGGTTTTGGGTGCGTTTTTGTGTAGCAGATTACACATATTATTACAGTAAAAGCTTTTACTGAACAGCTTCTGTAACAAAAACGCCTGGCAAACCGCTCTGAAGTAGCGTTTTTCAGTGCGGTTTGCGTTTTTCCTATACTTTACATTGAGGACGAAGCGCTTCAAAAAACCGCAAGCGTGCAGCAGGAGGCACGTTTACGGCTGGGCAAAAACCTCAAACCGCCGGTGTGCACCATCCCATTGCAATACATTAGCCAAGCGTTTTTACAGGTGGATGCGGCCGGCGGATCGCTCCAAAAACCGCTCGGTGTGCACTAGGCCTAATAGAGTATGTGCCTCAACCTTAAGGGCTAGGCATAGTATAGGTAGCCAGGCATAGGTGCCCCAGTATAGGTTAGCCAGGTAGGTGCCTCCAGTATAGGTAGCCGGTATAGTTGCCCCCAGTATAGGTTAGATAGGCAGGTGCCCCCGGTATAGGTTAGATAGGCATGTGCCCCCGGTATAGGTTAGATAGGTAGGTGCCCCTAATATAGGGAGTCAGAATAGTTGCCCCCATCCTAGGTTAGATAGGTAGGTGCCCCCAGTATAGGTTAGTTAGGTAGGTGCCTACAATATAGATAGCCAGTATAGTTGCCACCAGTATAAGCTAGGTAGGTAGGTGCCCTCAATACAGGTTAGATAGGTGGGGCCCTCCAGTATAGGTTAGATTAGGTAGGTGCCCCCCAGTATAGGTTAGATTAGGTAGGTGCCCCCCAGTATAGGTTAGATTAGGTAGGTGCCCCCCAGTATAGGTTAGATTGGGTAGGTGCTCCCCAGTATAGGTTAGATAGGTAGCTTCCCCCCAGTATAGGTTAGATTAGGTAGGTGCCCCCCAGTATAGGTTAGATTAGGTAGGTGCCCCCAGTGTGGTTAGATTAGGTAGGTGCCCTCCCAGTGTGGTTAGATTAGGTAGGTGCCCCCCAGTATAGGTTAGATTAGGTAGGTTCCCCCCAGTGTGGTTAGATTAGGTAGGTGCCCCCCCCCCCCCAGTATAGGTTAGATTAGGTAGGTGCCCCCCAGTATAGGTTAGATTAGGTAGGTGCCCCCCCCCCCCCCCCAGTATAGGTTAGATTAGGTAGGTTCCCCCCAGTGTGGTTAGATTAGGTAGGTGCCCCCCAGTATAAGTTAGATAGGTAGCTGCCCCCAGTATAGGTTAGATTAGGTAGGTGCCCCCCAGTATAGGTTAGATAGGAAGCTGTTCCCCCATAATGAAGGGTGGAGCCGCAGCCGCGGGGAGGGCAGCCCGACCTCTCCCTCCCTCTCCTCTCCGGGCGCCCTTCGTGCTCCCCCCTCCGAGTCTGACTGCACAGGAAGCGCTGTGTACAGAGCGCATTAGCGCAACTCACCTCCCTCCCTGGTTCCAATCGCCGCCGGTCTCCTCTTCTGTCTTCTCCTCATAGCCGCTGACACGCTGCTTCCGGGTAAACAGGAAGCAGCGTGTGTATGAGCGGCTATGAAGAGAAGAGGAGACCGGCGGCGATTGGAACCAGAGAGGGAGGTGAGTTGCGCTAATGCGCTCTGTACACAGCGCTTCCTGTGCAGTCAGACTCGGAGGGGGGAGCACGGAGGGCGCCCGGAGAGGGAGGGAGAGGTCGGGCTGCCCTCCCCCCGGCTGCTGCTCCCCCCTCCGTTACTGCGCCCACAGTCCTTCGGCGCCCAGGGCGCCCGCACGGGCCGCACGGCCCTGGAAACGGGCCTGGTACAGGGCATGGAGCAGCAGTGTGTGTACAGAGCATGAAGCAGCAGTGTGTGTACAGAGCATGAAGCAGCAGTGTGTGTACAGAGCATGGAGCAGCAGTGTGTGTACAGAGCATGAAGCAGCAGTGTGTGTACAGAGCATGAAGCAGCAGTGTGTGTACAGAGCATGAAGCAGCAGCGTGTGTACAGAGCATGAAGCAGCAGCGTGTGTAGAGAGCATGGAGCAGCAGCGTGTGTACAGAGCATGGAGCAGCAGCGTGTGTACAGAGCATGGAGCAGCATGTGTGTACAGAGCATGGAGCAGCAGTATGTGTACAGAGCATGGAGCACCAATGTGTGTACAGAGCATGGAGCAGCAACGTATGTACAGAGCATGGAGCAGCAGCGTGTGTACAGAGCATGGAGCAGAAGCGTGTGTACAGAGCATGGAGCAGCAGCGTGTGTATGGAGCATGGAGCAGAAACTTGTGTACAGAGCATGGAGCACCAATGTGTGTACAGAGCATGGAGCAGCAGCGTATGTACAGAGCATGGAACAGCAGCGTATGTACAGAGCATGGAACAGCAGCGTGTGTACAGAGCATGGAGCAGCAGCGTGTGTACAGAGCATGGAGCAGCAGCGTGTGTACAGAGCATGGAGCAGCAGCGTGTGTACAGAGCATGGAGCAGCAGCGTGTGTACAGAGCATGGAGCAGCAGCGTGTGTACTGAGCATGGAGCAGCAGCGTGTGTACAGAGCATAGAGCAGAAGCATGTGTATGGAGCATGGAGCAGAAACTTGTGTACAGAGCATGGAGCACCAATGTGTGTACAGAGCATGGAGCAGCAGCGTATGTACAGAGCATGGAACAGCAGCGTATGTACAGAGCATGGAACAGCAGCGTGTGTACAGAGCATGGAGCAGCAGCGTGTGTACAGAGCATGGAGCAGCAGCGTGTGTACAGAGCATGGAGCAGCGGCGTGTGTACAGATCATGGAGCAGCGGTGTGTGTACAGAGCATGGAGCAGCAGCGTGTGTACAGAGCATGAAGCAGCAGCGTGTGTACAGAGCATGGAGCAGCAGCGGGTGTACAGAGCATGGAGCAGCAGCGGGTGTACAGAGCATGGAGCAGCAGTGTGTGTACAGAGCATGGAGCAGCAGTGTGTGTACAGAGCATGGAGTAGCAGCGTGTGTACAGAGCATGGAGCAGCAGCGTGTGTACAGAGCATGGAGCAGCAGCGTGTGTACAGAGCATGGAGCAGCAGCGTGTGTACAGAGCATGGAGCAGCAGCGTGTGTACAGAGCATGGAGCAGCAGCGTGTGTACAGAGCATGGAGCAGCAGCGTGTGTACAGAGCATGGAGTAGCAGCGTGTGTACAGAGCATGGAGCAGCAACGTGTGTACAGAGCAAGGTGCAGCAGCGTGTGTACAGAGCATGGAGCAGCAGCGTGTGTACAGAGCATGGAGCAGCAACGTGTGTACAGAGCATGGAGCAGCAACGTGTGTACAGAGCATGGAGTAGTAACGTGTGTACAGAGCATGGAGCAGCAACGTGTGTAAAGAGCATTGAGCAGCTCTGGGGAATGTAACAGTCTGGTATGAGCACAGCCCTGTGCACTGCTTTTTGAATGCTTCACTTTCCCCTTTATAAGCAACTAGCCAACCCGCGTCGTTGCATACGCCGCATCTATCTATCTAAGGCCCAGTGCACACCAAAGCCGCTAGCAGATCCACAATACGCTAGCGGTTTTGGGAGCTGATTTCAGAGCGATTCTAGTCATGTTTAGAGAGGTTTTCTAAATATACCTAGCGGTTTTGGGTGCGTTTTTGTGTAGCAGATTACACATATTATTACAGTAAAAGCTTTTACTGAACAGCTTCTGTAACAAAAACGCCTGGCAAACCGCTCTGAAGTAGCGTTTTTCAGTGCGGTTTGCGTTTTTCCTATACTTTACATTGAGGACGAAGCGCTTCAAAAAACCGCAAGCGTGCAGCAGGAGGCACGTTTACGGCTGGGCAAAAACCTCAAACCGCCGGTGTGCACCATCCCATTGCAATACATTAGCCAAGCGTTTTTACAGGTGGATGCGGCCGGCGGATCGCTCCAAAAACCGCTCGGTGTGCACTAGGCCTAATAGAGTATGTGCCTCAACCTTAAGGGCTCATTTCCACTATAGCGAATCCACATGCGGATTCGCACAGCCAATACAAGTGGATGGGCCTGTTTCCACTTGTGCGTTGTGCGTAGCGTTTTTGTGTGCGGGGAAAATCTGCACGGCAGAGCCGTCAGAATTCGCTCCCCACACACCGCTAAGCGAATCGCATACAATGTATCTAATAGGGAAATCGCATGCAGTTTTGGCATGCGTTTTCTCCCGCGATTTCGCATGCGATTTTGCATAGGAGGTAATGTTAATTTACAAAGGCAGTGACATGGTTAAAATCGCCCACCTACTACCCTATGTGAAATCGCGGGAAAAAACGCATGCAAAATCGCACCCGCATGCGATTTCGTCTGCGGTGATTTCCCGGCGATTCCGCACCGCACAAGTGGAAATGCAGCCTGAAGCAAGAAGAAGAAGTAGGCTTTCCATGAGAAAATGTATGCATGCTCAAACACCAAGTTTAACCCTAGCAAGTCTGGCTTTGCAAATCCGGCCTAATTGGCTATTCATGAGGCAATGCTCATGCAAATATGCATTTGCTTTCGCATGCCAAACTATGCAGGGTCCAAACACCAATACCGCAAAGCAATCGCCCTGCGGGAATTAGTTCATGCTACATTAGCACTATCCAGGAGCGCCACGGGGAGGCTTCCCAATGCCCCCATACAACCGGGGGGACCGCGGGGTCCCAGGCTCTCTCACTGCCTGGGAACCACAGCAGCACCCCAGAGGAGGAGGGCACGCAAAAGACCCCCCCCCCCCAAGTGTGGTCAGCGCCGGGGAGAGCTGTCCGCACCCACCTCCCAATATTAAAAACAGGCACTTACCTTAACGTCCATTGCATTCTGCTACATGCACATTAACTTGGGGGCACCACATTAGAAAGGAGTGAAGCATGGGTCACCCCAAGCTTTAGAGCTCAGGGCTGGCTCACATACATACAACACTCCAGGGGGGGGGGGGGGGGGGAGGACAGGCGCAGATAACTCACTCCAGGACTCACACCACCAGAGCAAGCCATCCATTACCTGCCTCCAAAGGATACAACTGCAAAAAATGCTTTCCATGAGAGAATGTATGCGTGCTCAGACACCAAGTTTAACCCTAGCAAGTCTGGCTTTCCAAATCTGGCCTAATTGGCTATTCATGAGGCAATGCTCATGCAAATATGCATTTGCTTTCGCATGGCAAACTATGCAGGGTCAAAAAACCAATACCACAAAGCGGACGCCCTGCGGGAATTAGTTCATGCTATATTAGCACTATCCAGGAGCGCCACGGGGAGGATTCCCAATGCCCTCTTTTTATACAACCGGGGGGACCGCGGGGTCCCAGGCTCTCTCGCTGCCTGGGAACCACAGCGGCACCCCGGAGGGGGAGGCTGGGTTGCGCAGCCGCCCCCCCCCCCCCCCCCAAGCGTGACCAGCGCCGGGGAGAGCCGTCCGCACCCACCTCCTGATATTAAAGACAGGCACTTTCCTTAACGTCCATTGCGTTCTGCTACATGCGCATTAATTTTCTCATGGAAAGCATTTTGTACAGTTGTATACTTTGGAGGCAGGTGGTGGATGGCTTGCTCCGGTGGTGTGAACCCTGGAGTGAATTGTCTGTGCCTGTCCCCCCCCCCCTCTGGAGTGCTGTATGTGAGCCAGCCCTGAGCTCTAAAGCTCGGGGTGACCCATGCTTCTCTTCTTTCTCATGTGGTGCCCCCAAGTTAATGCGCATGTAGCAGAACGCAATGGACGTTAAGGTAAGTGCCTGTTTTTAATATTGGGAGGTGGGTGCGGACAGCTCTCCCCGACGCTGGCCACACTTGAAGGGGGGGGGGGGGGGTCGTCTGCGCCACCCAGCCTCCCCCTCCAGGGTGCTGCTGTGGTTCCCAGGCAGTGAGAGAGCCCACCGGTTGTATAAAAAGGGGGCATTGGGAATCCTCCCCGTGGCGCTCCTGGATAGTGCTAATGTAGCATGTAGCAGGGTGACCGCTTTGCGGTATTGGTTTGTGCATGCATTTGCATGAGCATTGCCTCATGAATTTGCAAAGCCAGACTTGCTAGGGTAAGGCCTCTTTTCCATGGACTGTTGATAGGCAGTGAAATGCCTCTCAAACTCTCACAACTGCTCACTGCTGCCTGGTATCTGCTCACTGCTGCCTGGCAACTGCTTGCTGAGCACACAGCTCAACAGTCCATGGAAAAGAGGCTTTAGACTTGGTGTTTGAGCACGCATACATTTTCTCATGCAAAGTACTTCTTCTTCTGGCTTGAAGGTTGAGGCACGACCTGGGGGCAGGACACTACTTTTTCTTCTTGCTTGAAGGTTGAGGCACTTACTCAATTATATAGATAGATAGATAGATAGATAGATAGATAGATAGATAGATAGATAGATAGAAGATTTGCAAAGCCTGACTTGCTAAAGTTTCCACGGACTGTAGATTAGGCAGTGAAATGTCTCTCAAACTCTCTCAACTGCTCACTGCTGCCTAGTAACTGCTTGTTGCTGCCTGATAACTGCTTGTTGCTTTGCTGCCTGATAACTTCTTACTTGTGCCTGGTAACTGCTTGCTGAGCACACAGCTCAACAGTCCGTGGAAAGGAGGCCTCAAACTTGGTCTTTGAGCACGCATAAATTTTCTCATGCAAAGTACTTCTTCTTCTTGTTGGAAGGTTGAGGCACTTACTCAATTATATATATAGATTCCACAGAAGTTTCCAGAATTGGACTACATATCTCTGTGGGACTTACCGCAAAGGACACGGTAACTTGACAAACTGCTCGGACTGTAATCAGCTATTATTTTCATATTGAACCCTTATTATTTCTGTATCCATTTGTTTCTATTGCTATATTTTGTTCTGCATTATTTCTTTAAATAAACGATTTAAAAATCGTTCGTCTAAGCGCTGTTCTGAAACAAATCTCCGCCAAAAGAATTTACATCTTCAGAGAGACATGTTACCATAACTGTTTTGATATTAAATATTGTTAGTTTTGCTATCTCTAGAAAGGTTGTCTAATTAACCCTTTTTCCTACAGGATTTAGCTAGAGTTAGAATTAGCGCATTCGCACGCTTTTATTGCGGATTGGTAGCAGCGACCTGGCCTCTATATAAGAGCACAGATTGTATCGATTGTATATACAATCGAAATTGGACTGTGTGTGGACTCACCAACCAATCCAAAAGGTTACTTTGCCTGCAGTTCTGACTGTCTTCAGGATTCCCTCAGGGTCTGAGGCTTTATGGTAAACTGCAGCAAAGGGAACAGGAATTGTTGGGTGACTGCGCATACGTCACATTGCCGGCAGCGGTGCGACCAATCTTTGGCGTCACTCTGTTCACCCATTTACAAACCATCGGATGTGTCTATTCCCTGAATGGTAACGGTGTCAGATTAGACAAGATTGGCGCGCGTTGTCGCATTATTACCTGACGACCCAGCAACCGCTATTTTAACGTCAACTTGCGCACAGTCTTACAAGCCATCAGAGGCGATTAATCCCTGATGGTACTCGAGTAAGTTAGACGAGATCGCGGGGCTGTTCGTCACAGTGGCGCATTGAGCGCACCCTTAGTGGCTGCAGGTCTCAGGGTAAAAGCCCTTATATAATTATAGTGAGAAGCAGTGAAATAGACAACTGGTTGCAGATCCTTCTTGTCACCAGAAGATGGCAGTGTGGTTACAGTGTATAATCTGTTTATAACAAGGACAGGAAAGTTTGATATTGGCATTACACAAACGGGTAACAATAACAACAACAAAAAGTCTGTACATTTCTGCAGTCACACTTTTCTCTGTTGCCTTAGAAGCCTTTTTCTATTAAACATTATTTCCTCTGTGAGTTCGCCCCCATCTCGTGCCCCCCATATTATTATTATTTTTTCTTCTCATTATCATTTAATATATATATATATATATATATATATATATATATATATATATATATATATATATATATATATATATATATATATATATATATATATACATACACACAGTGGCTTGCAAAAGTATTCGGCCCCCTTGAAGTTTTCCACATTTTGTCACATTATAAAGTGGTGTACATGTGAGAAGTGGGACGAAAATCATACATCATTCCAAACATTTTTTACAAATCTATAACTGCAAAGTGGTGTGTGCATAATTATTCGGGCCCCCTTTGATCTGAGTGCAGTCAGTTGCCCATAGACATTGCCTGATGAGTGCTAATAACTAAATAGAGTGCACCTGTGTGTAATCTAATGTCAGTACAAATACAGCTGCTCAGTGATGGCCTCAGAGGTTGTCTAAGAGAATATTGGGAGCAACAACACCATGAAGTCCAAAGAACATACCACACGGGTCAGGGATCAAGTTATTGAGAAATGTAAAGCAGGCTTAGGCTACAAAAAGATTTCCAAAGCCTTGAACATCCCACGGAGCACTGTTCAAGCGATCATTCAGAAATGGAAGGGGTATGGCACAACTGTAAACCTACCAAGACAAGGCCATCCACCTAAACTCACAGGCCGAACAAGGAGAGCGCTGATCAGAAATGCAGTCAAGAGGCCCATGGTGACTCTGGACAAGCTGCAGAGATCTACAGCTCAGGTGGGGGAATCTGTCCATAGGACAACTATTAGTCGTGCACTGTACAAAGTTAGCCTTTATGGAAGAGTGGCAAGAAGAAAGCCATTGTTAACAGAAAGCATAAGAAGTCCTGTTTGCAGTTTGCCACAAGCCATGTGGGGGACACAGCAACCGTGTGGAAGAAGGTGTTCAGGTCAGATGAGACCAAAATGGAACTTTTTGACCAAAATGCAAAACTCTATATGTGGCGGAAAACTAACACTGCACATCACTCTGAACACACCATCCCCACTGTCACATATGGTGGTGGCAGCATCATGCGCTAGGGGTGCTTCTCTTCAGCAGGGACAGGGAAGCTGGTCAGAGTTGATGGGAAGATGGATGGAGCCAAATACAGGGCAAACTTGGAAGAAAACCTCTTGGAGACTGCAAAAGACTTGAGACTGGGGCGGAGGTTCACCTTCCAGCAGGACAATGACCCTAAACATAAAGCCAGGGCAACAATGGAATGGTTTAAAACAAAACATATCTATGTGTTAGAATGGCCCAGTCAAAGTCCAGATCTAAATCCAATCGAGAATCTGTGGCAAGATCTGAAAACTGCTGTTCACAAACACTGTCCATCTAATCTGACTGAGCTGGAGCTGTTTTGCAAAGAAGAATGGGCAAGGATTTCAGTCTCTAGATGTTCAAAGCTGGTAGAGACATACCCTAAAAGACTGGCAGCTGTAATTGCAGCAAAAGGTGGTTCTACAAAGTATTGACTCAGGGGGCTGAATAATTACGCACACCCCACTTTGCAGTTATTTATTTGTAGAAAATCTTTGGAATCATGTATGATTTTTGTTCCACTTCTCACGTGTACACCACTTTGTATTGGTCTTTCATGTGGAATTCCGATAACATTGATTCATGTTCGTGGCAGTAATGTGACAAACTTCAAGGGGGCCGAATACTTTTGCAAGCCACTGTATATATAGCGCCAACATCTTCTGCAGCGCTGTACAGAGTATATTGTCTTGCTACTAACTGTCCCTCTGATGGGCTCACTATCTAATCCCTACCATAGTCCTATGTCTATGTGTGTATCATGTAGTGTATGTCAGGGATGCTCAGCAGAGCTCGAATATTCGAGTAGCTCGAATATTCGAGCTCTTTTCCAGCTATTCGAACGGGCTATTCGAGTGAACTCGAATAGCCCATTCACTATTCACGCTATTCGAGCAAACAGCGGTATTCGTGCTTGAATACCGAGCTCGACTAGCGTCATAGCCCAGATTGATGTCCATAGAGCCAATCAGAGGGCTCCCAGGCCCTCTGACGGCAGCCAATCACAGAGGGGGACCCTGGCCAGCCCCTACCCTATAAATAGCGCCGCCATGTTAGGTTTTTCCATCCTTGCTTGAGACTTGTACAGAGAGAGATCTGCTCCTTTGTGCTTTGGCTTAGCAAGTGCTCTATTGTGGTCAATCACCTAGCGTTTTTGCTCACATACACCTGCTATACACACCTATATTGTTGTTAGCTAGATAGTAGCTTGTGTGTTACATAGAGACAGCTGCTGCAGGCAAGCTTACAGCTTTAGGCCTCAGGGCCTTGCCTGTGTGGGCAGCTGTCCTCCTGTCCTCTGTTTAATTCTCATCTATACCTGTGTTTCTGCTGTGTATTCTACCCTGTCTTGTCCTTTACTACTGATTATTGTATTTTGTAGTTGTACTGTACCGTGACAGTTAATAATGGCGCACAGCGCCAGGGGAATACAAAGGGTGCCCCATAGACTTACATTATATAACGCTATTTAGCGTTATAAGTGTTAAAAAATGGCGCAGGCAGTGTGCCTTACACTTATAATGCTAAATAGCGTTATAAGTGTTCAAAAATGCAGCGGGGGTCGGGGGAGGAGAGAGGCAGCGGGACACTGGAGGGCATAGACAGCGGGGAGGATGTGTACAGAAGCATACGTTACCTTGTCCTGGGCCGCCGATCGCTCCTTCCCTCCGCTCCTGCACTTCTTCCATTCGTTTACTGTAGTCCTGCAGCCGGCCAATCACCATGTGGCTTCAGTCTCCGCATGGTGATTGGCCGACTGCAGGACTACAGCAAACGAATGGAAGGAGCGGAGGGAAGGAGCGATCGCTGGCACAGGACAAGGTAACGTATGCTTTTGCATACATCCGCTGCCTATGCCCTCTAGTCTCCCGCTGCCTCTCTCCCCCAGCCCCCGCTGCCTATCCTAGCCCTGCATGTTTATCATGGCGCACCGCTCTGCAATCAATGTAGCATAAAATGAAATTTACCGTTTTATTGTATTTACATTAAAACGGTAAATAGCGTTTTATGATACATTTATCGGCAGAACGGTGCGCCATTTTTCTCCCTGCGCCATTTTCAGATGGACCCGTACTGTACTAGGGACACTCACAGTCACTGTTCATAGCTCCTGCGTGTGTGTGTGCGTGCACTGTCTGTACAGTACACACACTCTATTTTCTTCTACTGAATCTGATTACTACTGATTGATTATTGTATTTTCTAGTTGTACTAGTGTACTAGGGGACACACTCCTTTTTCACTGTTCACACTCACTGATTACTGATTATTGTATTTTGTATTAGTACTGTACTAGTAATCACTTAGCGATCGAATCACTTAGTGATTAGTGTCACCTCACCCACCAACCCACTCCATTAAAGTACCCCACTTTTTCACCCGCCCTTTTAAAAAACTTTTTTGTTTACGCCAAAAACATCTAAGATGTCTGGAAGTGGCAGCCAGCGCGGTTTGGGCAAGGGGAAGGGCAGCAAGGGAATCAGGAGGAGAGGGAGCAGCATTGTGGCAAGCCGCGGCCGCGCCACCATGCACAGTTCCGCAGCAGCTGCGTCAGTGGCTAACATTCCGCCTATAGTCACTGGCTGTGGACGCCTTGGGCACGGCCCAGCAGGAGCTTCTGCAACTCACGCTGCAGAGACGCAGCAGCAGTGTGTAGTACTTGCTCCTATTTTCCTCCAGCCGGGTCGGAAACGTCCCATTGAGGAAAAGGATGCAGCCACTGTGATGCAACTGATGACGGAGGATGAGCAGTCCGCCATCAGCTCTGCATCCGAGGCCTCCACCCTCACCACCACTCCTGTTCGCAGCAGCCGCCCAGCAGGGCCTGGGGAGGAGGAGGAGGCCAGTTCACCGTCACAAGTTGGCGACCTGTCACCTGGCAGTATTTTTACCCCATGCACCATCAGTGAATTGTCTGCTGTTGTTGGCGATTTTGAGGAGGAGATGCTGATGGGCACTTTGGATGAGGAGGGATTGGACAGCAAGACTGTGGCGACAGTCAAGCAGCCCATCCAGGTATCAGGAGAGGAGTTTGGGGGGGTCATCATCCCAGCAGGACATGTTTCAGGAGGGGGAGGATGATGATGATGACAGGGTGACGGACAAAGACTGGGTGCCAGCTCCTGGGGATGTCATCATCAGCAGCTCTGAGAAGGAGGATGCGCCTGTGGGCCTTGCAAGGAGGCGCATCATTGCAAGCATTGACAGCAGTAGGCAGGTCCCACAGCCTGCTGGTGTCTCAGGCTCAGCAGGAGCAGCAGCATCTGCCAGTACCACCACCAGCCGCACCCAAGCCCCCTCCCCCCCCCCCCAAACCACCACAGGGAGACAGGCAGCAGCGGCTCCAGTCCGTAGGGGGGCTTTCACGTCACCAATCTGGCAATTTTTCACCATGCCCACAGTTGACAGCAAGTACGCCACTTGCAACCACTGTCAGCGGAAGGTGCAGACCCCTTAAAGTACAGCACCACCTCTCTTCTGAACCATCTTGCTGCTAAACATTACCACCAGCATGAGGAGTTCAAGAGGCTGAAGGCATCTGGTGCTGGCAGTGGCACCACACCCAGCACTGCACAGCCTTCAGCAGCAGCAGCAGCAACAGCAGCCACCCGCCCTCCTGCTCCTCCAGCACCACCAGCAGGAGTGCGGAAACACACTGCTCCTCCCCCCTCTGCAACTCCTGCCGCCGACACTGAGGCCTGTTCTGGCAGCCAGTCCTCAGTGGCCTCCTCTGCTGTCTCTGCTGATTCCCATGCTAGCAAAAGGCGACGCCAGAGCCTTTTGAGCGAGTCCTTCCAGGGGGTGGTTAGGGCTCTGCCTCCCAGCAGCTGTCGCGTGCGCCAGCTGAACAGCTTGCTGGCACGGGCCATGTGCTCCCAACTCCTGCCGTACACACTCGTGCAGGAGGGGAGCGACATGCGTGCGCTGCTTGCTTGTGCAGCCCCGGACTGGCAGCTCCCCAGCAGACACTTCTTCCCCGGCAAGGTCATGCCTGCACTGCACCGCTTTGTGATGGCCAATGTGGAGCGAGGGCTGAAGCACGCGGTTGGTGAAAGGGTCCACGTCACCATGGACTCCTGGAGCAGCCGCTTCGGGACAGGCCGCTACCTGTCCTTCACTGTCCACTGGGTCAGCTTGGTGGAAGGGGGTGAGGATGGGAGAGCAGCAGCGAGCACAGCAGCAGCAGCAACACAGTGGGTGGTGCCACCCCGGGCCCGCAGGGTCAGAGGAACTGCAGCAGGTTCCTCCGATCCTCTGCCATCCTCCGGCACACCTGGCCAAACTCCCCTCCTCAGCAGCAGCGTGAAGCCCCGACCACTGCCAAGCGCTGCTGCAGTTGGTCAGCCTTGGGAAGACCAAACTGACGGCAACCCATGTGTTGGCCAAACTCCAGGAGCAGGAGAGGAGTTGGCTGACCCCCTGAGGCCTCAGAGTCGGAGAGGTGGTGGCCGACAATGGGGCCAATCTGGTTGCCGCAATCGGCAGGGGAAACCTGACCCACATCCCCTGTCTTGCCCACGTGCTGAACCTGGTGGTGCAGAAGTTCTTGCGCACCTAGCAGGGGATGGACGAACTGCTGGAAACGGCAAGGAATGTTGTGCGTCACTTCCGGTGCTCGTCTGTAGCCTCTGCGAGCCTGGAAGTCGTGCAAAAGGAGCTGGAGCTGCCACGCTATCGGCTGATCCTTGACGTTCCGACTCGCTGGAACTCCACCCTGGCGATGTTGGAGCGTCTGGTTGAACAGAAGCACGCTGTCAACCAGTACCTTGCCCTGGCCACTGTGTCCGCCGCTCAGAAAAGGGACAAGACCAGCAACATCCCGTCCATCGTCCCCGATGACGACTGGGGGCACATGCAGCAGGTGTACTTAGTGCTGGCTCCCTTTCTGCAGGCCACCAACATGGTGAGCAGGGACCATGCTATGGTCTGCGAGTGGGTGCCCCTGGTTTGTCTGCTGAACAGGGCCCTCGATGCTTTGCTGGAACAGGGAGCGGCAGCCTTGGACCAGCAGGAGCGGCAAGCAGCTGCACAGTCCACCTCTGAGGGGGAGGAGGAGGAGGACTTGGTGGAGGTCCCTGACCTTGCTGCTGATGAGGAGGATCAGCACAGCGCAGCTGAGTTGGTGCGGGTGTGGAGAGAGGATGAGGCTGAGGAGGCAGAGGAGGAGGATGAGGACAGTACTGCCGTCGATGTGCCAGCACACGTGGCCCGCCTCTTCCCAATGGCAGCGCACATGCTGACGTGCCTGCGCAAGGACCCCAGGGTGATCCAGATGAAGCAGAGGGAGGACATCTGGATCAGCATGATGTTGGACTCGCGCCTCAAGGGGAAGTTGAGCCAGTTCCTGCCGCCTGCAGGAGGAGAGCCAGCGCAACAAATAAGGAGCTTGCAGCAGGCCCTTGTTGAGCGCTTGGAGGAAGCCTTCCCCCAGCCTTCCACCCCCACTGTCCAGCCAGCACAGAGGCAGCAGCAGGTGCCTGCATCCAGCAGCAAGCGCCCCACAGACCTGCTGTCTCTCAGCAACGAACTCTACAGGACTGTAGAGGCTCCGGCAGCAGTGACTAGAGAGGAGGTGCATGCAGCAGCATCCTCCTCCGGTCACAGCCAGCGCCTGACCCGCATGGTGGCTGACTACATGGGGTCCTACAGCGGGCTTGACAGCGATGCCCCTGTTGATCCCATGGAGTATTGGGTCAAGCGCCTGGAGATCTGGAGCGAGCTGGCGCAGTACGCCCTGGAAGTGCTGTCCTGTCCCCCTTCCAGCGTGCTGTCCGAGCGCTGCTTCAGTGCAGCTGGTGGCGTGGTCACCGAGAAACGCTCACGTCTGTCTCACAAGTCTGTGGACAGACTGACGTTTCTCAAGATGAACCAGGCGTGGGTGGAAGGCGAGTTCCTGGCTCCTGTTGTTGGCGAGAGGGGGACATGAACTGGCTGCCGGAACCATCGTTAATATGCCTTACCACCCTTTACCACCTCCTGGCTCCTGCTCACTAAGCCAGCCTGGTTCACTTTGACTATTACGTCGCCTGCAGCCACACATTTTACACCTACAGTGGGCTGCTGTGTACTGCCCTTCTGCTGTCTGTCTGTGTTTCCCACTGCCAGGGTACACAGAATTACCTTCTGCTGCCACTCTGCCACCAGCTATCATGTCCAACAATAGCTATATGTGTAATTTGCTGTAAAAAAAAAATAAATTAAAAAAAAAGGTTTAATTTTTCTGAAGTGCCCGGGTTGAAAACTGTGTTGTCCCAGTTGTGTATTGGACACGATGTGGGCTGCACGACCGCTGTCTGGGACCTCCTGTTGTGTTTATTTACAGCCCCGGTATCACCGCTAGGTACCAGGGCTACTATGTCACGCTGCCTGCCTGCTGCCACACTCACACTACTCCTCCATTCCTCCTGCTGCTGCTGCTGCTGTCTGTCTGTGTTTCCCACTGCCAGGGTACACAGAATTACCTTCTGCTGCCACCTTGCCACCAGCTATTACATCAAACAATAGCTGCCTGCCTCTATATTTACCTTTAAAAAAAAAAAAAAAAAAAGGTTTAATTTTTCTGAGGTGCCCGGGTTGAAAACTGTGTTGTCCCAGTTGTGTATTGGACATGATGTGGGCTGCACGACCGCTGTCTGGAACCTCATGCTGTGTATTTACGGCCTGGTACCACCGCTAGGTACCACAGCCTATTATGTCTCGCTACCTGCCTCATTGACTGCCTGCTGCCACACACTCATCCTCCTCCTCCTCCAGCTGCTGAATTTACCTCCTGCTGTCTGTGTGTTTCCACTGCCAGGGAGCACATACAATGGCGCTTCCACCATGCGCCACCAGCTATTTATTACGCTCAAAAATAGCTGCATTTCTTTAGAAAAAAAAATTAATAAGAATAATAATAAGAGGAAGAAAAATAAAAGGAAAAAGAAAAAAGATATAGAAGAGAAAGAAGTGAAGAAGAAGAAGAAGAAGAAGAAGATATAGAAGAAATAGAAGAAGAAGATGATAAAGAAGAAGAAGAAGTAGATATAGAAGAAGAAGAAGATATAGAAGAAGAAGAAGATACAGAAGAAGAAGAAGCTATAGAATAATAATAATAATAATAATAATAATAATAATAATAATAATAATAATAATAATAATAATAATAATAATAAGAAGAAGAAGAAGAAGAAGAAGAAGAAGAAGAACTGTTTTTTTTTTGTTTTTTTTTTTAAAGGAACATCCCCACATAATCACTTGCTGTTGTTACTTGGAAAAAAAGATGTTTCTTGCATCATTCACCTCCAAAACAAGTGTTGGAAGCTATTTAAGGCCAATTCGAATAGTCAGCTCGAATAATGAGCTCGAATACCGACTCGAATAGTGATCTCGAATATTGAGGTCGAATACCGACTCGAATATTGAGGTCGAATACCGAGGTCGAATCGAATAGTAAAAAATATGCGACTCGAATATTCGACCTAACTCGAATAATTTACTATTTGAATTCGACCTAACTCGAATAATAAAAAGGGGTATCCGAGCATCCCTGGTGTATGTATCGTAGTCTAAAGACAATTTAGGGGGAAGTCAGTTAACTTATCTGTATGTTTTTGGGATGTGGGAGGAAACCAAAGTGTCCGGAGGAAACCCACACAGACACGGGGAGAACATACAAACTCTGTGCAGATGTTGACCTGGCTGGGATTTGAACCGGGGACCCAGCGCTGCAAGGCGAGAGCGCTAGCCACCATGCTGCCCGCATATATCCTCTCATCCTCACCTACTGGGCCCTTGGCGCTGAGCCCCCCTCCCCCATATACTCTCTCATATTCACCTATTGGCAGGCCTGGATTTACCTCACGCGAGCCTATAGGCATAGATGTCCCAGCACCCTAGACTCCGCCCTCCATTCACAGGAGCCTATAGGCACAGATGTCCTGGCACCCTAGACTCCGCCCTCCATTTACAGGAGCCTATAGGCACAGATGTCCCAGCACCCTAGACTCCGCCCTCCATTCACAGGAGCCTATAGGCACAGATGTCCTGGCACCCTAGAATCCGCCCTCCATGAACCTAGAAACTCAGCCAAACTGCACCACAGGTGAGCTGGCTGGCCCAGCTGTCACTCCTCCCTTACTTCCCTTGCCCATTATACAGCTGCCACTTAGTATTAGATAGCCAGAAGTACCCTTAATATTAATTATCTAGAGGTGCCCCCCAGTATTATGTAGCTACAGATGCCCCTTAGCATTATAGCCAGCGCTATGCTCAGTATTATGTAGCTACAGATGTCCCTTAGTATTAGGTAGCCAGAGCTATGCTCAGTATTATGTAGCTACAGATGCCCCTTAGTATTAGGTAGCCAGAGTTATGCTCAGTATTATGTAGCTACAGATGCCCCTTAGCATTAGGTAGCCAGAGCTATGCTCAGTATTAAGCAGCTAGAGGTGCTCCTGACTGAAGGGAGATCTCGCCAGTGTAATGCAGAGAGCTGGGGGTGTAATCTCTTATTTACACTCTCATCAGAGCTCTGCATAGGGAAGGAGGGAGGCGCTCGGGGAGGGGAGTGAGATGCCATTTTCATTATCAGGCGCCTGTAGGCATGAGCCTGCAGTGCCTTCTAGTAAACCTGCCTACTGGGCCCTTTGCTCTGAGGGTCATGTGACACCTCTCTGGCCTCACCCCAGCAGCCTGGCTTCATGCTGTCCCTGTTTCCCTTCGCTTTCTTTCAGACCACCCCTCCACAACTGGGGGGTCTTCTGGTTTTATCTCTGTCATCCTTCCACAGGAAGCACATGGCTTGAGCCTCGTACACACGCATGACTGAAGTGGGCTGAGCCGGTGGTTTAGTTGCAGGTGTGTATAAGCCTTAGGGCCTATTTCCATTACGCTCGTATCCGGGCCACATCGCCAGCATTTCTCCGCGTACGAGTGGAGAATGACCGCGACTACTCGTGGGAACTGGCCCATAGCTTTGCGGGGGCTTAGCACAGGCTTGGACCCTTATCTTGCCTGGGCTGTGGTGGGCTAGCAGAGATTCAGGGCTTGACCCAGCTTGGTGCACGTTGGGCTTGAAGAAGCTTGAGGCCTGATCCAGTTCCTCATCTACTGCTTTGAAGAGGAGGAACGTCTGAGCCGAGCTCTCCAGAGATTCACTACAGATACGTTTTTCCTCCTGATAATCTGCAAGATGTAATTACCATGACTGCGCCTCTGTGTATCTAATTGCCTGATAAACTTAATTGAATCTTATGGATTACTCTTATCACTACAGCGAGACTTTTGTAGCAATTAACCCTTCCACCGCAGCATGCGTCTTCCTGGCTGGAGGGAACGCGGCTTCTACGGCTGCCTCTCGGATGGGAGACTTGATGACCTCTGTTGTGACCGCCGGCAATTAAACGACCATAACATAACTTCCTGGCCGTCAGGAGAATTCCCCGGCTATTGTGGCCATATGAAAGGCAATCCATGGGCTTGTTCATGATTGATTTATTGGTTTAGGTGTATGTGCAGTGCTAATTACACTTAGTCAGGGCTGGGCCGAGGCATAGGCTGGAGAGGCTCCAGCCTCAGGGCGCAGTGTAGGAGGGGGTGCACAATTCATTCAGCTGTCATTCCTAATTGTGTATGAAGCAGAAAGAAATAAGAAAAGGGGATACATGGCAGTGACTGCAAGCCAAATAACTAGATATTATAGGTGTTGGGGAGGTTGTGGGCCCTGTGGCGCCTCTTAGTGTAATAGCAATCAGTGTGTGACGGCTGGGGTGGGAGGGATGGAGGGGCACACTTTGGTGTCTCAGCCTTGGGTGCTGGAGGACCTTGTCTTTGCTCTGCACTTAGTAGTAGTCTTCTTGTGCTGTGTCTACCTTCAGGCTATTGGCTTTGGGGATTTTGAATACGTTTGTATGGTCTGAAGCTTAGAGAATCTGCTCTGTGTTGTTGGTACACATTGATCATCTGTTAGGCGTCGCATGCTGGTTTCTCACTTAGAAAAGAAATAAAAGATTCCAGCCTGGAGCAGACTCTTTATTTATGGATAAGGAAGGTAATTATGTAATGCTCCTTATGTATTCTGTTTCTCGGGGGTTCATTCATATGGACTTTCCAGCTGCTGCCTCCTTCCTACGTATTAACTGCTGAATTTACTCGTCATAACTTTCATACAGTGGTTACTCAAAATGCCCTTCCCCAAATGGGAAGTAGGCGAGGTGTGTCCATGGAGGAGGAGGGCCTTCCTGTGACCATCACACCTCCAAAAAGCCCCAGCCCCCCTAAAAATAACAGAGGTGGGAACTAGGGGATTTGGTTGCGGGTGGAATTGAGTTCTGGAGGAGGGCAGCTTGGGCAAAGAAGGTCTCCCTGGGCCTGGGGGTTTTTGTGGGGATGGATCTGTAGTGGTTGCCTGGTAGGAGAAGGTTGAAGTAGTGACTGCTGGGTGGGAGGAGTCGCTTGTGTTGTCCCTGGTCCTCAGTCTAGAGATGTGGAGGAGGTCCAGTGGTGACAGGCGTCTCTGGTCCTCAGTCTAGAGGTGTGGAGGAGGTCCAGTGGTGGCAGGGATGTTCCTGGTCCTTAGTCTAGAGGTGTGGAGGAGGTCCAGTGCTGGCAGGGGTGGCCCTGGTCCTCAGACTAGAGGTGTGGAGGAGGTCCAGTGGTGGCATGGGTGTCCCTGGTCCTCAGACTAGAGGTTTGGAGGAGGTCCAGTGGTGGCAGGGGTGTCCCTGGTCCTCAGACTAGAGGTGTGAAGGAGGTCCAGTGATGAAAGGAATGGCCCTGGTCCTCAATCTAGAGGTGTAGAGGAGGTCCAGGTATGGCAGGGGTGTCTCTGGTCCTCATTCTAGAGGTGTGGAGGAGGTCCAGTGGTGGCAGGGGTGTCCCTGGTCCTCAGACTAGAGGTGTGGAGGAGGTGCAGTGGTGGCTGGGGTGTCTCTGGTCCTCAGTCTAGAGGTGTGGAGGAGGTCCAGTGGTGGCAGGGGTGTCCCTGGTCCTCAGACTAGAGGTGTGGAGGTCCAGTGGTGGCAGGCATCCCTGGTCTTCAGTCTAGACATTTGGAGGTGGTCCAGTGGTGGCTGGGGTGGCCCTTGTCCTCAGTAGAGATGGGCCGAACGGTTCGCCCACGAACAGTTCCAGGCGAGCTTTGGGTGGTTCGCGTTCGCTGGCGAAGGCAAACTTTTGCAGAAGTTCGGTTTGCCCCAATAATGCTCCATTACGGTCAACTTTGACCCTCTACATCACAGTCATCAGGCACATTGTCGCCAATCAGACTACACTCACTCCTGGAGTCACTCCCCCCTGTATATAAGACAGGCAGCGCCGGCCATTACACTCACTCATCTGCCTACAGTAATTAGTGAAGCATCAGCTGCTGACAGACTCTGCTAGGGAAAGCTTAGTTAGGCTCTTGTATGCTTGTTAGCTTGCTCCTGGCTGATTGTTATTCCTTATATAGCACCCCACAACAGCTCCTTCCTCCCTCCTTCTCCTCCGGAGGAGGATCTTGTCTTCCAGGGATTTGTAGGATGTCAAAAGCACGCTCACATACATTGGCCGGGAATCAAACCCAGGTCAACTGCTTGAAGGGCAGCTATGCTTACCACTATACCACCGACACTACAGGCTGAAGCCAGCCTAGCTGGCCTGGGAAGGATGAAAAGCTAGGTGGCCATGCAACCATTCCTGCTAACCTAAAGCTTACTTGTGTCTTACAACACATTGGCTTAAGATACAGTGACCAGATTTTTGTGGGTCCAACCTGGGACGGGGAGGGGGCAGCGAAAAATGGGCATGGCCATGACATTGTATGGGCGGAGCTAACGTAATGATGTAACAGCGAGGCATAAAAAAAGCAGTGTTTACGCCATGATGTGGTCAAACGAAACTTTGCATCATGGATGTGCAGAAACTGTGTGATGCTAATAGTATACCGTAACCACAAAGCAGCAAACCTAGCCATCTATGACCATTAAATAATAAATGCAGTAACAGTTACCCCGGACACCAGAAAATAAACGCAATGGGCAACGTGTCAGCACAAAATAAACGCAATGCGGGCAACATGTCAGTATAAAATAAACGCAATGCGGGCAACATGTCAGTTCAAAATAAAGCAATGCGGGCAAACATGTCAGTACAAAATAAACGCAATGCGGGCAAACATGTCAGTACAAAATAAATGCAATGCGGGCAACATGTCAGTACAAAATAAACGCAATGCGGGCAAACATTTCACCAGAAAATAAACGTAATGCGAGCAAACATTTCACCAGAAAATAAACGCAATGCGGGCAAACATTTCACCAGAAAATAAACGCAATGCGGGCAAACATTTCACCAGAAAATAAACGCAATGCAGGCAAACATTTCACCAGAAAATAAACGCAATGCGGGCAAACATTTCTCCAGAAAATAAACGCAATGCGGGCAAATATTTCACCAGAAAAGAAACGCAATGGGAGCACATTTCACCTGGAAAAGAAAGCATTTACTCACCTGGCAGAAGTCTCCGGCCTCTGGCACGCTGCTCCCGGGACCACCTTCCTCCTGCTCTTGTCTCCCGCGCTGACAGGGCTATGGCAAGATGGCGCCTGAAGCCCTGTACTGGAGACACAAATAGTCTCCAGTACAGGGCTTCGGCAGCCATCTTGCTGTAGCCCTGCTCGCCTGCCGGTGTCAGAACACCGGAAGACTAAGGAGGCTGGAGTGGGGCTGCAGGCAATGAACTGGTACGGCGTCTATAGACGCCGCTACCAGTTCATGAAGATAGAGTGGCCAGAGTCCCGAGGCCGGGACGTCCCGCTGCTGAAATCGCGACGTTTCCCGGGACCTCATGCAGCCTGGGACAGCAGACCCTGAATCCGGGACGCGTCCCGGGCAATCCGGGACATCTGGTCACTCTACTTAAGACTTTACCAAATCCAATGCTCCAATATGGAGAAGCTTCTTTGTTTGCTGTTTGTTTTTTAAGTGTGGTGTCACAGTTCACTCATCTCTTCAACTACAAGAAAGGCCCAGGTGTAGTCTTAGCTACCGTAATATCTATGTTACGGCAGGGCCCTTATTACACTTTCTCTTACAGGGCTATGGAAACCGTTTTGCCCATGCGATAAAGCAAGGTGCAGAAATGAAATCATGCCTAGCAGAGGAAGGTTTCAATCCATCAACCTCTGGGTTATGGGCCCAGCACACTTCCGCTGCGCCACTCTACAGTCTGCTTACATTTGTATACAATCTTCAAGTTTAAGAAGGGTACATTAGTTGAAATAGTTACACTACAATCTATGTTACAGCAAGACCCTAATGGCACTTTCTCTTAAGGGGCTATGGTGGTACAGCACACGTAGCACCAGGTATGTGTGTGAGATGTCACTTGTGCGCCACATCGTACACGAGCACCACGTGGTACAGCAAACGTGGCACCAGGCATGTGTGTATGATGTCACACGCACACCACATTGTACATGCGCCACGCAGTACAGCACACGTGGGATATTTTCACACTTGGGGGGCGGCCAGGCAGGCAGTAGAGGTGGCGGTCAGGCAGGCAGTAGAGGTGGGGGCCAGGCAGGCAGTAGAGGTGGGGGCCAGGCAGGCAGTAGAGGTGGCGGCCAGGCAGGCAGTAGAGGTGGCGGTCAGGCAGGCAGTAGAGGTGGGGGCCAGGCAGGCAGTAGAGGTGGCGGCCAGGCAGGCAGTAGAGGTGGGGGCCAGGCAGGCAGTAGAGGTGGCGGCCAGGCAGGCAGTAGAGGTGGCGGCCAGGCAGGCAGTAGAGGTGGCGGCCAGGCAGGCAGTAGAGGTGGCAGGCAGGCAGGCAGTAGAGGTGGCGGCCAGGCAGGCAGTAGAGGTGGCGGCCAGGCAGGCAGTAGAGGTGGCGGGCAGGCAGGCAGTAGAGTTGGCGGGCAGGCAGGCAGTAGAGGTGGCGGCCAGGCAGGCAGTAGAGTTGGCGGGCAGGCAGGCAGTAGAGGTGGGGGCCAGGCAGGCAGTAGAGGTGGCGGCCAGGCAGGAAGTAGAGGTGGCGGGCAGGCAGGCAGTAGAGGTGACAGCCAGGCAGGCAGTAGAGGTGGTGGCCAGGCAGGCAGTAGAGGTGGTGGCCAGGCAGGCAGTAGAGTTGGCGGGCAGGCAGGCAGTAGAGGTGGCGGCCAGGCAGGCAGTAGAGTTGGCGGGCAGGCAGGCAGTAGAGGTGGCGGCCAGGCAGGCAGTAGAGTTGGCGGGCAGGCAGGCAGTAGAGGTGGGGGCCAGGCAGGCAGTAGAGGTGGCGGCCAGGCAGGCAGTAGAGGTGGCGGCCAGGCAGGCAGTAGAGGTGGTGGCCAGACAGGCAGTAGAGGTGGGGGCCAGGCAGGCAGTAGAGGTGGAGGCCAGGCAGGCAGTAGAGGTGGCAGCCAGGCAGGCACACACACACACAATACACACATACTCACATATACTGTACACACACACACTGTAAACACACACACACACACACACACACACACACACACACACACACACACACACACATACACACACACACACTATACTCACACACAGTATACATACACATACACACCCGCACACTACACACACACACACACACACACACACACACACACACACACACACACACTACACACAATACACACATACTCACATATACTGTACACACACACACACACACTGTAAACACACACACACACACACACACACACACTACACACATACTCACATATACTGTACACACACACGCACTGTAAACACACACACACACACCATACATACACACACACACACATCACACACACACACACCACCTCCACACACACACACACTGTACACACACATACTGTATATACACATACTATACACACATACTCACACGCACTGTACATACACACACACACACACGTGTACACACGCACACACTGCTTACACACACACACACTGCTTACACACACACACACACACACACACACACACACACACACACACACACACACACACACACACACACACACACACACACACACACACTGCTTACACATGCACACACACCACCTACACACACACACACTGCTCACACACACACTGTACACACACACACACACACACACACACACACACGTACACACACACACACACTGCTCACACACACACTGTACACACACACACACATATATGCACTGCACTGCACACACACACACACACACACACACACCGTATATACACACACACACTGCTCACACACACACATGCACTGTACACACACACACACAGACACACACACACACACACAGACACACACACTCACATGTACACACACCACCTCCACACACACACACACAAACACACTCTGTGTACACACACACACACACACACACACTATACTCACACACAGTATACATACACATACACACACACCACCTACACACACACACACACACACACACACACACACACACACACACACACACACACACACACACACACACACACACACACACACACACACACACACACACACACACACTGTACACACACCACCTCCACACACACACACACACACTGTACACACACACACACACACACACTGTGTACACATACACACACACACTATACTCACACACAGTGTACATACACATACACACACACCACCTACACACACACCTACACCTACACACACACACACACACACACACACACACACACACATACACGCAGTACACACACACACACACTGTACATACACACACACACACACTGTACACACACACACATACACACACACTGTACATACACACACACACACACAGTACGTACATACACACACACACACTGTACACACACACCACATACACGCAGTACACACACACACACACATTGTATACACCGTACATACACACACACTGTGTATACACATACAAACACACATACACTGTACACAATACACACACACACACACACACGCTATATATACACACACACACACACTGAATATATATATACACACACGCACGCTACACACACTTTACTTTTCCGTTTGTGTTTTTAAAACAAATTAGGAGGTTGAATGACCTGGTCACACACACAGGGCCGGGCCGAGGCATAGACTGGAGAGGCTCCAGCCTCAGGGCGCAGTGTAGGAGGGGGCGCACAATTCATTCAGCTGTCATT
This sequence comes from Hyperolius riggenbachi, assembly GCF_040937935.1. Classification (NCBI taxonomy): domain Eukaryota; kingdom Metazoa; phylum Chordata; class Amphibia; order Anura; family Hyperoliidae; genus Hyperolius; species Hyperolius riggenbachi. The sequence continues at coordinate 239,276,644 of NC_090656.1, forward strand.
CCTAATTGTGTTTGAAGCAGAAAGAAATAAGAAAAGGGGATACATAGCAGTGACTGCAAGCCAGATAACTAGATATTATAGGTGTTGGGGACGTTGTGGGCCCTGTGGCACCTCTTAGTCTAATAGCAATCAGTGTGTGACGGCTGGGGTGGGAGGGATGGAGGGGCGCACTTTGGTGTCTCAGCCTTGGGTGCT